>NW_024055500.1:4730551-4774345 GCF_902713615.1 Scyliorhinus canicula
AAACCCAGCTCAACCCAACCCCACTCAACCCAACCCAACTCAACTCAACTGAACCCAACTCAACCCAACCCAACTCATACCAACTCAACCCAACTGAAGTCAACACAACTCAACCCAACTCATCCCAACTCAACCCAACCCAACCCAACTCAACTCACCTCAACCCAACTCAGCTCACCGCAACCCAACTCACATCAACCCAACTCAACTCATCCCAACTCAACCCAACCCAACCCAACTCAATACAACCCAACCCAAAACAACACAACTCAACTCCACTCAACCCAACACAACTCAACACCACCCAACCCATCTCAACCGAGCCCAACCCAACACAACTCAACCCAACTCACAACCCAACTCAACAGAACCCAACTCAACAGAACCCAACTCAACAGAACCCAACTCAACTCAACCCAGGTCAACCCAACCCAACACAACTTAATCCAACCTAACTCAATTCAACTCAACCCAACCCAACCACACCCAACTCAACCCAACCCAAGAACTCAACCTAACCAACTCAATTCCACTCAACCCAACTCAACTCAACCCAACCTAACCCAATCCAACACAACTCAACTTAACTCAATCCAACTGAACCCAACTGAACCCAACTGAACTAAACACAACTCAACCCAACTCATCCCAACTCAACCCAACTCAACCCAACCCAACTCAATTGAACCCAACTCAACCAACCTAACTGAACCCAACTGAAGTTAACACAACTCAACCCAACTCATTCCAACTCAACTCAACCCAACTCTACCCAACCCAACTCAACCTTACCCAACTCAACTCAACTGAACCCAACTCAACCCAACCCAACTCATACCAACTCAACCCAACTGAAGTCAACACAACTCAACCCAACTCAACCCAACTCATCCAAACTCAACTCAACCCAATCCAACTCAACCTAACCCAACCCAACTCAACCCAAATCAACCCAACCCAACTCAACCGAACTCAACTCAACAAAATGCAACCCAAGTCAACTTAACCCAATCCAACGCAACCAAACCCAACCCAACTCAACCCAACCCCACTGACCCAACTCAACTCAAAACAACTCAAACCAACTCATTCCAACTCAACCCAACCCAACTCAACTCAACTGAACCCAACTCAACTCAACCCAACTCAATTGAACCCAACTCAACCCAACCTAACTGAACCCAACTGAAGTTAACACAACTCAACCCAACTCATTCCAACTCAACCCAACCCAACTCTACCCAACCCAACTCAACCTTACCCAACTCAACTCAACTGAACCCAACTCAACCCAACCCAATTCATACCAACTCAACCCAACTGAAGTCAACACAACTCAACCCAACTCATCCAAACTCAACTCAACCCAATCCAACTCAACCTAACCCAACCCAACTCAACCCAAATCAACCCAACCCAACTCAACCGAACTCAACTCAACACAATTCAACCCAAGTCAACTTAACCCAATCCAACGCAACCAAACCCAACCCAACTCAACCCAACCCCACTGACCCAACTCAACTCAAAACAACTCAAACCAACTCATCCCAACTCAACCCAACCCAACTCAACTCAACTGAACCCAACTCAACTCAACCCAACTCATACCAACTCAACCCAACTGAAGTCAACACAACTCAACCCAACTCATCCCAACTCACCTCAACCCAACCCAACCCAACTAAACTCACCGCAACCCAACTCACATCAACCCAATTCAACTCATCCCAACTCAACCCAACCCAACCAAGCCCAACTCAACCCAACCCAACTCAATACAATCCAACCCAAAACAACCCAACTCAACTCCACTCAACCCAACACAACTCAACCCAACCCAACCCATCTCAACCGAACCCAACTCAACTCAACCCAGCCCAACCAAACACAACCCAACACAACCCAACACAACCCAACACAACCCAACCCAACACAACTCAACCTAACCCAAACCAACCCAACTCAACCCAAACCAACCCAACTCAACTCCACTCAACCCAATACAACCCAACCAAACACAACTCAACTCAACCCAACACAACACAACTCAACCCAACCCAACCCAACTGAACCCAACCCAACCCAATTCAACTTAACCGAACTCAACTCAACCAACCAATTTAACACAACACAAATCAAAATAACCCAACCCAACTCAACACAATGCAATCCAACTCAACTCAACCCAACCCAACTCAACCCAACTCAACCCAACCGATCAACCCAACTCAACCCAACCCAATTCACCTCAACCCTACCCAACCCAACCCAACTCAAACCACCCCAACTCAACCCAACTTAACTAATCTCAGCCCACCCAACACAACTCAACCCAACCCAATACAACCCAACACAACTCCGCTCAACCCAACTCACCTCAACCCAGCCCAACTCAACTCAACCCAACTCAACCTCGCCCAATCTAACTCAACCCAACACAACTCAACTCAACGCAACACAACCCAAACAAACTCAATCCAACCCAACCCAACCTAACCCATCTCGACCCATTTGAACCCAATGTGAACCAACTGAATCCAACTGAACTCAACACAACTCAACACAACTCATCATAACTCAACCCAACCCAACCCATCTCAACCCAACTCAACACAACCAACTCAACTCAACCCAAGTCAACCCAACCCAACACAACGCAACGCAACCCAACTCAACTCAACACAACTCAAATGAACACAACCAAACACAACCCAACACAACCCAACTCGACCCAACCCAACACAACTCAACCCAACCCAACCCAACTGAACCCAGCTCGACCCAATTGAACCCAATGTAACCCAACTGAACCGAACTGAACTCAACACAACTCAACACAACTCAACCCAACTCAACCCAAACCAACACAACTCAACCCAACACAACACAATTCAACTCAACTCAACTCAACTGAACCCAACTGAACCCAAGTGAACCCAGCTCAACTCAACCCAACTCAACCCAACCCAAACCAACCCAACTCAACTCGACTCAACCCAACACAATTCAATACAACCCAACCCAACTCAACCCAACCCAACTCAACTTATCCCAACCCAACCAAATCCAACTCAACACAACTCACCTCATCCCAACTCAACTCAACCCAGCCCAACCTAACTCAACCCAACCAAACCCAACTCAACCCAACCCAACTCAACTCAACACAACTCAACCCAACTAAACACAACCCAACCCAACCCAACTCAACCCAACCCAACGCAACTCATCTCAACCCAACTCAAATCAACTCAACCCAACCCAACTCATCTCAACGCAACCCAACCCAACTCACCCCAACCAACTCAACCCAACCCCAGTGATCCCAACCCAACTCAACCCAACTCAAATTAACTCATCTTAACCCAACTCAAATCAACTCAACCCAACCCAACTCAAATCAACTCAACCCAACTGATCTCAACGCAACCCAACCCAACTCACCCCAACCAACTCAACCCAACCCCACTGATTCCAACCCAACTCAACCCAACCCAACTCAACCCAACCCAACTCAACCGAACCCAACTCAACCGAATGCAACTCAACCCAACCCAACCCAACTCAACCCAACCCAACCCAACTCAATCCAACCTAACTCAACTCAACCCAACGCAACTCAACCCAACCCAACTCAACCCGACTCAACTCAACCCAACCCAACTCATCTCAACTCAACTCAACCCAACCCAATTAATCTCAACCCAACTCAACTCAACCCAACTCACCTCAACCCAACCCTACTAATCTCAACCCAACTCAACCCAACCCAACTCAACTCAACCCAACTCAACCCAACCCAATCCAACTCAACCCAACCCAACTCAACCCAACCCAACCCAACTCAACCCAACCCAACCCAACTCAACCCAACAACCCAACCCATCTCAACTCAACCCAACCCAATCCAACTCAACCCAACCCAACCAAATGCAGCCAATTGGAGTGATCTGATGTGACAATTCCCAACAGCATTTTTCCACCTTATCCCCATAACCCTCCATTCCCTCGCTGAATTAAAACATGTCTATCTTAGTCTTGCACATACTTAACAATCCGACCTCTACGCTGTCTATGGTAAAGAATTCCACTTCCCTCTGAGAGAAGAAATTCCTCCTCATCTCTGTGTGAAATGGGTGACTCCTTACTTTGGTCTAAGCTCTCCCACGCGGGGAAACATCCTCTCAGTATCGACCCTGTCAAACGCCCTGAGAATCTGATATGTCTCAATCAGGTCCCCTTATCATGCTTCTAAACTCCAATGAGTAACAGACCCAACCTACTCAACCTCTCCTCAATAGAAAATCCCTCCCTACCCGGGATTAACATTGTGAACCTTCTCTAGACGACCTCCATCGCCGGTATATCTTTCCTTAGATAAGGGGACCAGAATTGTTCACGGTATTCCAGGTGTGGTCTAACTAGTGCCCTGTATAGTTTTAGCAAGACTTCCCTATTCTTATACTCCATTCCCTTAGGTAGAGTCCAAAATGTCCCATTCATTCTCCCTCCCTGTTTCCTGCCCTTTAACCAATCCTTGATCCACACTAATGTATCACTCCGATCCACCGTATCCCTCCTCCCCCCACAATGTGAACAGGCGGAGAAGAATCGGACAAGCGCTCTGGTCAGCGGGCAACAGAAAGGGCAGGCGGGCCCCACGAGGCTCTATGTGGGATCGCTCCATTCCAACATCACGGAGGAAATGCTGAGGGGGATCTTTCAACCATTTGGAAAGGTGGGTGTTACTCATTCCCGCTCCGTCTCCCACTCATCCTCCCTCTCACTCTGTCACTTCCTGTTTCTCTGCGCCTCTCTCTCTCTCTGTCTCTCTATATCTCTCCCTCGATTCGTCTCTCTGCCTCTCTCTCTGTCTATGTCTCTCTCTCTCTCTCTCCATCTCTGTCCCTCTCTCTCTTTCTGTCCCCCGCTCTGTCTCTTTCTCTCTCTCTTTGTCTCTCCACGTTTCTCTCTCTCTCTCTCTCTGTCTATCTCTCTCACTGTCTCTGTCTCTCTCGGTCTCTCTCTCTGTCTCTTTCTCTCTGTCTCTCTCGGTCTCTCTCTCTTTGTCTCTTTCTGTCTTTCTCTCTCTCTGCGTCTATGTCTCTCATTGTCTCTGTCTCTCTCTCTCTGTCTCTCTCTCTCTTTCTCTGTCTCTCTCTTTGTCCCTCTCGGTCTATCTCTCTGTTTCTCTCTCTCTGCGTGTCTCTCTGTCTGTCTCTCTCTCTGTCTCTCACTCTCTCTGTCCCCCTCTTTCTCTGTCTCTCACTGTCTCTCTCGCTCTTGGTCCCTCCCTCTCTTGGTCTCTCTTTGTCTCTCGGCCTCTATCTCTGTGTCTCTCACTGTCTGTCTCTCTCTCTCTTTCTGTATCTCTCTCTGTCGCTCTGTGTCTCTCTCTCTCTGTTTCTCAATCTCTCTGCCTCCCACTCATGTTCTCTCTGTGTCTCGTCTCAGTTCCTGTCTCTTTCTTTCTCTGCCCCCTCTCTCTCTCTCGATCCCTCTCTGCCTCTCTTCCCCTCTCGATCTCTCCATCTCTCTCACTCACTGTATATGTTTCTCTCCCCCCACCCACCTTACTCTCTCTTCTATATTTCTTTCTCCCTCAGTCTCACTCGCTCGATCCCACATTCTCTGTCTGTCTGCCTCTCTCTCCCTCCCCTTCTCTGTCTCTCTCTCCCTTTCTTTCCCTGTCTGTCTCGCTCTCCTTCTCCCATTCTCTCTGTCTTATTCTCTCCCTGATAGTCACTCTCTCTCCCCTGATAGTCTCTCCCTCTCTCTCTCTGTTTCTTCGCTGTTGCTCTCTCTGTCTCTCACCTTCAGCTCCATCAAATTAATTACTCTGAACTCTCTCTCTCCCAGATTGACAGTTTACATGTGATCAAGGATACAGAGAGCGGCATTTCGAGAGGTTACGCATTTGTGACGGTAAGTTACCCAGCCCCACGGTGACCCTCTCCCACCGGGAATACTGAATACGCTCCCAGGGATCGAATCCCACCATGAAAACATTAGGAATTGAAGTTCAGTTCATAAATCTGGAATTGAGGCCGGGATTCTCCTCCACCCAGCGATGCGGGGGGGACCTGGCGTACCGGAGTGGCGAGAACCACTCCGGAATTCTCCGCACCTTTAGGGGCTAGGCCCACGCCGGAGTGGCTCCCGCTCGGCGCCAACGGATTTGGTGGAGGGGGTGTCGTCCGCCTCCGCCATGGTGGAGGCCGTGGCGGCGGCGGAAGGAAAAGCGTGCCCCCACGGCACAGGCCCGCCCGCCGATCGGTGGGCCCCGATCGCGGGCTAGGCCACCGTGGGGGCACCCCCAAGGAGTCCCATCGCCTCCCTATCTCTGTAACCTCCTCCAGCCCCTACACCCCTCCCTATCTCTGTAACCTCCTCCAGCCCCTACACCCCTCCCTATCTCTGTAACCTCCTCCAGCCCCTACACCCCTCCCTATCTCTGTAACCTCCTCCAGTCCCTACAACCCTCCCTATCTCTGTAACATCCTCCAACCCCCTACAACCCTCACTATATCTGTACCCTCCCCCAGCCCCCTACACCCCTCCCTATCTCTGTAACCTCCTCCAGTCCCTACAACCCTCTCTATCTCTGTAACCTCCTCCAGTCCCTACAACCCTCCCTATCTCTGTAACCTCCTCCAGCCCCTACAACCCTCCCTATCTCTGTAACCTCCTCCAGTCCCTACAACCCTCCCTATCTCTGTAAACTCCTCTAATCACTCCAGCCCTCTCTATCTCTGTAACCTCCTCCAGCCCCTACAACCCTCCCTATCTCCGTAACCTACTCCAGCCCCTACAAACCTCCCTATCTCTGTAACCTCCTCCAGCCCCTACACACCTCCCTATCTCTGTAACCTACTCCAGCCCCTACAACCCTCCCTATCTCTGTAAACTCCTCTAATCACTCCAGCCCTCTCTATCTCTGTAACCTCCTCCAGTCCCTACAACCCTCCCTATCTCTGTAACCTCCTCCAGCCCCCTACAACCCTCCCTATCTCTGTAACCTCCTCCAGACCCAACACCCCTCCCTATCTCTGTAAACTCCTCCAGCCCCTACACCCCTCCCTATCTCTGTAACCTCCAGCCCCGCCAAACCTCCCTATCTCTGTAAACTCCTCTAATCACTCCAGCCTTCTCTATCTCTGTAACCTCCTCCAGCCCCTACAACCCTCCCTATCTCTGTAACCTCCTCCAGCCCCTACAACCCTCCCTATCTCCGTAACCTACTCCAGCCCCTTCAACCCTCCCTATCTCTGTAACCTCCTCCAGCCCCTACACCCCTCCCTATCTCTGTAACCTCCTCCAGCCCCTACACCCCTCCCTATCTCTGTAACCTCCTCCAGTCCCTACAACCCTCCCTATCTCTGTAACATCCTCCAACCCCCTACAACCCTCACTATATCTGTACCCTCCCCCAGCCCCCTACACCCCTCCCTATCTCTGTAACCTCCTCCAGTCCCTACAACCCTCTCTATCTCTGTAACCTCCTCCAGTCCCTACAACCCTCCCTATCTCTGTAACCTCCTCCAGCCCCTACAACCCTCCCTATCTCTGTAACCTCCTCCAGTCCCTACAACCCTCCCTATCTCTGTAAACTCCTCTAATCACTCCAGCCCTCTCTATCTCTGTAACCTCCTCCAGCCCCTACAACCCTCCCTATCTCCGTAACCTACTCCAGCCCCTACAAACCTCCCTATCTCTGTAACCTCCTCCAGCCCCTACACCCCTCCCTATCTCTGTAACCTACTCCAGCCCCTACAACCCTCCCTATCTCTGTAAACTCCTCTAATCACTCCAGCCCTCTCTATCTCTGTAACCTCCTCCAGTCCCTACAACCCTCCCTATCTCTGTAACCTCCTCCAGCCCCCTACAACCCTCCCTATCTCTGTAACCTCCTCCAGACCCAACACCCCTCCCTATCTCTGTAAACTCCTCCAGCCCCTACACCCCTCCCTATCTCTGTAACCTCCAGCCCCGCCAAACCTCCCTATCTCTGTAAACTCCTCTAATCACTCCAGCCTTCTCTATCTCTGTAACCTCCTCCAGCCCCTTCACCCCTCCCTATCTCTGTAACCTCCTCTAATCACTCCAGCCCTCTCTATCTCTGTAACCTCCTCCAGTCCCTACAACCCTCCCTATCTCTGTAACCTCCTCCAGCCCCTACAACCCTCCCTATCTCCGTAACCTACTCCAGCCCCTTCAACCCTCCCTATCTCTGTAACCTCCTCCAGCCCCTACACCCCTCCCTATCTCTGTAACCTACTCCAGCCCCTTCAACCCTCCCTATCTCTGTAAAATCCTCTAATCACTCCAGCCCTCTCTGTCTCTGTAACCTCCTCCAGTCCCTACAACCCTCCCTATCTCTGTAACCTCCTCCAGCCCCTATACCCCTCCCTATCTCTGTAACCTCCTCCAGCCCCCTACACCCCTCCCTATCTCTGTAACCTCCTCCAGCCCCGCCAAACCTCCCTATCTCTGTAACCTCCTCCAGCCCCTACAACCCTCCCTATCTCTGTAACATCCTCCAGCCCCTACAACCCTCCCTATCTCCGTAACCTACTCCAGCCCCTTCAACCCTCCCTATCTCTGTAAAATCCTCTAATCACTCCAGCCCTCTCTATCTCTGTAACCTCCTCCAGTCCCTATAACCCTCCCTATCTCTGTAACCTCCTCCAGCCCCTACAACCCTCCCTATCTCTGTAACCTCCTCCAGCCCCTACAACCCTCCCTATCTCCGTAACCTACTCCAGCCCCTTCAACCCTCCCTATCTCTGTAACCTCCTCCAGCCCCTACACCCCTCCCTATCTCTGTAACCTACTCCAGCCCCTTCAACCCTCCCTATCTCTGTAAAATCCTCTAATCACTCCAGCCCTCTCTGTCTCTGTAACCTCCTCCAGTCCCTACAACCCTCCCTATCTCTGTAACCTCCTCCAGCCCCTATACCCCTCCCTATCTCTGTAACCTCCTCCAGCCCCCTACACCCCTCCCTATCTCTGTAACCTCCTCCAGCCCCGCCAAACCTCCCTATCTCTGTAACCTCCTCCAGCCCCTACAACCCTCCCTATCTCTGTAACCTCCTCCAGCCCCTACAACCCTCCCTATCTCCGTAACCTACTCCAGCCCCTTCAACCCTCCCTATCTCTGTAAAATCCTCTAATCACTCCAGCCCTCTCTATCTCTGTAACCTCCTCCAGTCCCTATAACCCTCCCTATCTCTGTAACCTCCTCCAGCCCCTACAACCCTCCCTATCTCCGTAACCCACTCCAGCCCCTTCAACCCTCCCTATCTCTGTAACCTCCTCCAGCCCCTACACCCCTCCCTATCTCTGTAACCTCCTCCAGCCCCCTACACCCCTCCCTATCTCTGTAACCTCCTCCAGCCCCTACACCCCTCCCTATCTCTGTAACCTTCTCCAGCCCCCTACACCCCTCCCTATCTGTAACCTCCTCCAGCCCCTAAAACCCTCCCTATCTCCGTAACCTACTCCAGCCCCTTCAACCCTCCCTATCTCTGTAACCTCCCCCAGCCGCAACAACCCTCCCTATCTGTAACCTCCAGCCCCCTACACCCCTCCCTATCTCTGTAACCTCCTCCAGCCCCGACAACCCTCCCTATCTCTGTAACCTCCTCCAGCCCCTACACCCCTCCCTATCTCTGTAACCTCCTCCAGCCCCTACACCTTTCCCTATCTCTGTAACCTCCTCCAGCCCCTACAATCCTCCCTATCTCTGTAACCTCCTCCAGCCCCTACAACCCTCCTTATCTCTGTAACCTCCTCCAGCCCCTTCACCCCTCCCTATCTCTGTAACCTCCTCTAATCACTCCAGCCCTCTCTATCTCTGTAACATCCTCCAGTCCCTACAACCCTCCCTATCTCTGTAACCTCCTCCAGTCCCTACAACCCTCCCTATCTCTGTAACTTCCTCCAGCCCGTACAATCCTCCCTATCTCTGAAACCTCCTCCAGCTCCTACAATCCTCTCAATCTCTGTAACCTCCTAAAGCCCCCTACAACCCTCCCTATCTCTGAAACCTCCTCCAGCCGCTATTACCCTCCCTATCTGCAACCTCCTCCTGCTCCTACAATCCTCCATCTCTGTAACCTCCTCCAGTCCCTATAACCCTCCCTATCTCTGTAACCTCCTCCAGCCCCTACAACCCTCCCTATCTCCGTAACCCACTCCAGCCCCTTCAACCCTCCCTATCTCTGTAACCTCCTCCAGCCCCTACACCCCTCCCTATCTCTGTAACCTCCTCCAGCCCCCTACACCCCTCCCTATCTCTGTAACCTCCTCCAGCCCCTACACCCCTCCCTATCTCTGTAACCTCCTCCAGCCCCCTACACCCCTCCCTATCTGTAACCTCCTCCAGCCCCTTCAACCCTCCCTATCTCTGTAAAATCCTCTAATCACTCCAGCCCTCTCTATCTCTGTAACCTCCTCCAGTCCCTATAACCCTCCCTATCTCTGTAACCTCCTCCAGCCCCTACAACCCTCCCTATCTCTGTAACCTCCTCCAGCCCCTACAACCCTCCCTATCTCCGTAACCTACTCCAGCCCCTTCAACCCTCCCTATCTCTGTAACCTCCTCCAGCCCCTACACCCCTCCCTATCTCTGTAACCTACTCCAGCCCCTTCAACCCTCCCTATCTCTGTAAAATCCTCTAATCACTCCAGCCCTCTCTGTCTCTGTAACCTCCTCCAGTCCCTACAACCCTCCCTATCTCTGTAACCTCCTCCAGCCCCTATACCCCTCCCTATCTCTGTAACCTCCTCCAGCCCCCTACACCCCTCCCTATCTCTGTAACCTCCTCCAGCCCCGCCAAACCTCCCTATCTCTGTAACCTCCTTCAGCCCCTACAACCCTCCCTATCTCTGTAACCTCCTCCAGCCCCTACAACCCTCCCTATCTCCGTAACCTACTCCAGCCCCTTCAACCCTCCCTATCTCTGTAAAATCCTCTAATCACTCCAGCCCTCTCTATCTCTGTAACCTCCTCCAGTCCCTATAACCCTCCCTATCTCTGTAACCTCCTCCAGCCCCTACAACCCTCCCTATCTCCGTAACCCACTCCAGCCCCTTCAACCCTCCCTATCTCTGTAACCTCCTCCAGCCCCTACACCCCTCCCTATCTCTGTAACCTCCTCCAGCCCCCTACACCCCTCCCTATCTCTGTAACCTCCTCCAGCCCCTACACCCCTCCCTATCTCTGTAACCTTCTCCAGCCCCCTACACCCCTCCCTATCTGTAACCTCCTCCAGCCCCTAAAACCCTCCCTATCTCCGTAACCTACTCCAGCCCCTTCAACCCTCCCTATCTCTGTAACCTCCCCCAGCCGCAACAACCCTCCCTATCTGTAACCTCCAGCCCCCTACACCCCTCCCTATCTCTGTAACCTCCTCCAGCCCCTACAACCCTCCCTATCTCTGTAACCTCCTCCAGCCCCTACACCCCTCCCTATCTCTGTAACCTCCTCCAGCCCCTACACCTTTCCCTATCTCTGTAACCTCCTCCAGCCCCTACAATCCTCCCTATCTCTGTAACCTCCTCCAGCCCCTACAACCCTCCTTATCTCTGTAACCTCCTCCAGCCCCTTCACCCCTCCCTATCTCTGTAACCTCCTCTAATCACTCCAGCCCTCTCTATCTCTGTAACATCCTCCAGTCCCTACAACCCTCCCTATCTCTGTAACCTCCTCCAGTCCCTACAACCCTCCCTATCTCTGTAACTTCCTCCAGCCCGTACAATCCTCCCTATCTCTGAAACCTCCTCCAGCTCCTACAATCCTCTCAATCTCTGTAACCTCCTAAAGCCCCCTACAACCCTCCCTATCTCTGAAACCTCCTCCAGCCGCTATTACCCTCCCTATCTGCAACCTCCTCCTGCTCCTACAATCCTCCATCTCTATAACCTCCTCCAGCCCCACAACCCTCCCTATCTCTGTAACCTCAAGCCCTAGACAACCCTCCATAGCTCTGTAGTCTCCTCCAGTCCCCTACAACTCTCCCTACCTCTGTAACCTCCTCCAGCCCCTACTACCCTCCGTCTCTGTAATCTCATCCAGCTCCATACAACCCTCCCTATCTCTGTAACCTCTTCCAGCCCCTACAGCCCTCCCTATCTCTGTAATCTCATCCAGCCCCATACAATCCTCCCTATCTCTGTAACCTCCTCCAGCCCCCTACAACTCTCCCTATCTCTGCAACTCCTCCAGCCCCCACATCCCTCATTATCTCTGTAACCTCCTCCACCCCCTACAATCCTGCCCATCTCGAAACTCCTTCAGTCCCCCCAACCCTCCCTACCTCTGTAACCTGCTCCAGCTCCTAGAAACCTCACTATCTCTGTCACGTCCCCCAGCCCTTAAAACCGTCCCTATCACCATCCCAACTGGGGAATATATCGGCCATTCCTTGACAATGGCCGGGTCAAAATCCTGGAACTCTCTAGCAGCACGGTGGGTGCACCTACACCACACGGGGCCGTAGCGGGGTCAAGATGGCGGCTCACCCACCACCTTCTCGAGGGGTAATTAGGAATGGGGAACGTCCACCTCCTGCAAATTATTTTTTTAAAAACTCCTGTCGTTGTCAAGGAGAGAGTAGGCCCAAACACAGCCTGTGATTTCGCTCCTGGCTTGCTGTGAGAGACTCGGCCTTGGGAAGCAGGTTGGACGATCGTTCTATGTGCCTGGGAGTGGCTAAGCTTGAATAGTTGTGTGTCTTCTCATTCCTGCTCCGATAGGTGAGACTAGGAACAGGCTGGAGGCTGAGCCATTGTTCCGAGGCCTCTGGGAGGTGGTAGGCCCGAAACGGAGCCTGCGCAATCTGCAGCTGAGTTTCTGCAGCGACTAGGCTGCAACTGAGGCCTGCACTGGGCCTTCTAGTCCTCAGGAACTTCCTGCCTCTCTCCCTGAGCTTGAATTTCAGTGAATTAATGTATTCCATGTCCTCATCCACCACCCCCCCCCCCCTCCCCCCCATCCATTTGCTCGCGGGCAGTTCTCGGAATCGGAGAGCGCCCAGAGGGCGTTGGAACAGCTCCACGGTTTCGAGCTGGCAGGACGACCGCTGAAAGTTGGCTTGGCATCGGATCGATCGGAAATGGAGGGACCGATATCCTTCATGGACAATGACGAGGCTGACAGGGCTGGGATAAGCCTGGGGCCCACTGGGCGTCTACATCTTATGGCACGGCTGGCAAAAGGTAAGATACTGGCTGGGGTGGGTTATATATATATATATATAGAATAACAGATACCCGGGAGTGAGTTACAGACTGGAATCTAATCGAGGTGTTCGGGGTGGTTTATATATAGAATAACAGATACCCGGGAGTGAGTTACAGACTGGAATCTAATCGAGGGGTTCAGGGTGGTTTATATATAGAATAACAGATCCCCGGGAGTGAGTTACAGACTGGAATCTAATCGAGGGGTTCAGGGTGGTTATATATAGAATAACAGATACCTGGGAGTGAGTTACAGACTGGAATCTAATCGAGGGGTTTGGGGTGGTTTATATATAGAATAACAGGTGCCCGGGAGTGAGTTACACACTGGAATCTAATCGAGGGGTTCGGGATGGTTTATATATAGAATAACAGATACCCGGCAGTGAGTTACAGACTGGAATCTAATCGAGGGGTTCGGGGTGGTTTATATATAGAATAACAGATACCCGGGAGTGAGTTACAGACTGGAATCTAATCGAGGGGTTCAGGGTGGTTTATATATAGAATAACAGATACCCGGGAGTGAGTTACAGACTGGAATCTAATCGAGGGGTTCAGGGTGGTTTATATATAGAATTACAGATGCCTGGGAGTGAGATACAGACTGGAATCTAATCGAGGGGTTCGGGGTGGTTTATATATAGAATTACAGATGCCTGGGAGTGAGTTACAGACGGGAATCTAATCGAGGGTTTCGGTGATGTTTATTTGATCGGCTCCATTTTGTTCCTGCAGGCTCTGGGATTGAAATTCCTTTTGCAACTCAGGCGGCTCTGCAGTTGACCTCCTCATTCGCGTTTGGAGGTCCCCGTGCTACGATCACAGGTGAACCCCCCCCCCCCCCCCCCCTCCCACCCACCCACCCGACGGGAGTGACTGCGGCGAGTGTTGTGGGGAATGTGCGTCGGATCTTAAACCGTGCCCTCGCGTTGCCCTTCCCGATCGAAACGACGGGTTGGGGGGAGTTGGGGTGGTGGTTGGGGGGGGGGGGGGGGGGGGCATGGTCCGTGTGGACTGGGTTTGTGAGGGGATGGGGGGAGGTGTGGTGGTGAGGAAGGGTAGGGGATGTCGCAAGGTTGTGGGAGGGGCTTCATTGGCCTGGGGTGAACATTTGGCAGGTTGGGGAGCGGAGTTGGAAGTTCAGGGTCGCTCTTCTTTGATGCTGGTTTAGAACATAGACCATTACAGCGCAGTACGGGCCCTTCGGCCCTCGATGTTGCGCCGACCTGTGAAACCATCTGAAGCCTATCTGACCTACACTATTCCGTTTTCATCCATATGTCTATCCAGTGACCACTTAAATGCCCTTAAAGTTGGCGAGTCTACTACTGTTGCAGGCAGGGCGTTCCACACCCCTACTACTCTCTGAGTATAGAAACTGCCTCTGACATCTGTCCTATATCTATCACCCCTCAATTTAAAGCTATGTCCCCTCGTGTTGGTCATCACCATCCGAGGAAAAAGACTCTCACTGTCCACCCTATCTAACCCTCTGAAGAGTGGACATCGAGTTCGTAGTGTTGGGGAGGGTTAATCTTTTGGGGGGGGGGGGCGAGGTGGGGGGGTTGTTGGATTTCATAGGTGCCTGCGGGATTTGAAGGGGGGGGGCGTGTCTGAATGGTGGGGAGGGTGTTTCAGGCATCTGGCGAGGGCGTTTGAAGGGCAGAGGGATGGGGATGGAGGAGTGGGGAGGGGGTGCGTTTTCTGGGGGAGGTGCCGAAAGGGCGGGGGAGGTGGGATAATGGGTGAGGGAGGGGCTTTAGTGTCCGGGGGAATGTGTTAGATGGGTGGGAGAGGGGCTTTGAATGGGTAAGGGGGGGGGGTGAGGTCTGGGGGAGGGGTTTGTTGTCTGGGTGAAGGACCTGAGGTCGGGGGGGGAGGGGTGTGAGGTCTGGGGGAGGGTTTTGATGTCTGAGGGAGGGGTGTGAGGTCATGGGGAGGGGATTGAGGCCTTGGGGAGGGATGGGAGGCCTGGCAGAGGGATCTAACGTGTAGGGAAGTGGTCTGATGTTGGGGGTGTGGTCTAATGTGGGGGGGGAGGGGTATGAGGTGTGGGGGAGTGGTCTGATGTTAGGGGTGCGGTCTAATGTGACGGGGAGGGGTCTGAGGTCAGGGGTGGGGTCTGAGGTCAGGGGTGGGGTCGGAGGTGTGGGGGAGGGGTCTGATGTGTGGGGGAAGGGTCTTAGGTATGGGGGAGGGGTCTAAGGTGTGAGGGAGGGGTCTGTGGTGTGGGGGAGGGGTCTGATGTGTGGTGAAGTGGTCTGGGGTGTGAGGTGTTCGAGTTCTGGGGAGGGGTTTGAGATCTGATGGAGGGGGCTGAAGTCTGGGGGAGAGGTTCGAAGGCTGGCGGAGGGAGGTCTTATGCCTGGGGGAGGGGCTTGGATGACGGGTAGGTTGTCGGTGGGCGTTTGAAGTGTGACGGAGTGTTTCTCTGGGTGGGGCAGAAGTTTGAGGTCTGGTGAGAGGGTTTTGTCCGGGGGAGGGAGGGATTTGAGGTCAGAGTGGGTTTCAAGGCCTTGGGGAGGGGCTTGAGGTCTGGGAGAGTGGTGTGAGGCCTGGGGGAGGGGTTTAACGTCTGGGGGAGGGGTTTGAAATGGAATGAATAAAATGGAAATGGCTTATTGTCACGAGTAGGCTTCAAATGAAGTGACTGTGAAAAGCCCCTAGTCGCCACATTCCGGTGCCTGTTCGGGGAGGCCGGTACGGGAATTGAACCGTGCTGCTGGCCTGCCTTGGTCTGCTTTCAAAGCCAGCTATTTAGCCCAGTGTGCTGAACCAGCCCCTGGCTGGGGCCAGTTTGAGGTCTGGGGAGTTGTTTGAGGTCTGGGAGAGGGGTGTGAGGTCTGGAGGAGGGGTTTGAGGTCTGGAGGAGGGGTTTGAGGTCTGGGGGAGGGGTGTGAGGTCTGGGGGAGGGGTTTGAGGTCTGGGGGAGGGGCCTGAGGTCGAGGGGAGGGTTTGAGATCTGAGGGAGGGGTTTGAGGTCTGGGGGAGGGGTTTGAGGTCTGGGGGAGGGGCCTGAGGCCTAGGGGAGGGTTTGAGATCTGAGGGAGGGGTTTGAGGTCTGGGGGAGGGGTTTGAGGTCTGGGAGAAGGGTTTGAAGTCTGGGGGGAGCAGTTTGAGGTCTGGGAGAAGGTTGGGGTTTGGGGGAGGGGTTTTAGGTCTGGGGCAGGTTTGTGATGGGGGGAGGGATTTGGAGGTTGCGGAGGGTCTTTGGAAAGGCGGGGGTGTGGGTTTGAAGGGTTGGGACGTGCATTTTGATGAGTGGGGACAGCACTTCGATGGGCCGAGAAGGGGCTTGAAGAATGGGAGTGGGGGGAGGGGGGGGGGGTGCGGTGTTTGGAATGATGTGGAGTCTGAAGTGTCGGGGAATGTTTGGAAGGATAGTGGAAGGTATGAAAGATGGAGGGTGGGAGGAAATTTAATAGGATCCTGATTCTAATTGTCCATCTTTCTCTCACTGTGAACCCTCCCAAAGGCTCAGATCCTCCCCCAGACCCCACTCCATTGCTCCAGGTCCCAAGTAGGCTTCAAAGAAGTTCCTGTGAAAAGCCTCCCAGAGGCCAATATCAAATTGGAAAAACATTGGGTCATAAGAACATAATTGTGGATAGCACAATTGCTTCACAGCTCCAGGGTCCCAGGTTCGATTCCGACTTGGGCCACTGTCTGTGTGGAGTCTGCACATCCTCCCCGTGTGTGCGTGGGTTTCCTCCGGGTGCTCCGGGTTCCTCCCACAGTCCAAAGATGCACAGGTTAGGTGGATTGGCCGTGCTAAATTGCCCTTAGTGTCCAAAATTGCCCTCAGTGTTGGGTGGGGTTACTGGGTTATGGGGATAAGGTGGAGGTGTTGACCTTGGGTAGGGTGCTCTTTCCAAGAGCCGGTGCAGACTCGATGGGCCGAATGGCCTCCTTCTGCACTGCAAATTCTATGATATCTCCATGATAAGAACTAGGAGCAGGAGTCGGCCATCTGGCCCCTCGAGCCTGCTCCACCATTCAATGAGATCATGGCTGATCTTTTGTGGACTCAGCTCCACTTTCCGGCCCGAACACCATAACCCTTTATTCTTCAAAAAACTATCTATCTTTACCTTAAAAACATTTACTGAAGGAGCCTCAACTGCTTCACTGGGCAAGGAATTCCATAGATTCACAACCCTTTGGGTGAAGAAATTCCTCCTAAACTCAGTCCTAAATCTACTTCCCCTTATTTTGAGACTATGCCCCCTAGTTCTGCTTTCACCCGTCAGTGGAAACAAGCTGCCCGCATCTATCCTTTCTATTCCCTTCATGTGTTTCTATAAGATCCCCCTCATCCTTCTAAATTCCAACGAGTCCCAGTCTACTCAACCTCTCCTCGTAATCCAACCCCTTCAGCTCTGGGATTAACCTAGTGAATCTCCTCTGCACACCATCCAGCGCCAGTACGCCCTTTCTCAAGTATGGAGACCAAAACTGAACACAATACTCCAGGTGTGGCCTCACTAACACCTTATACAGTTGTAGCATAACCTCCCTAGTCCTAAACTCCATCCCTCTAGCAATGAAGGACAAAATTCCATTCGCCTTATTAATCACCTGCTACACCTGTAAACCAACTTTTTGCGACTCATGCACTAGCACACTCAGGTCTCTCTGCACAGCAGCATGCTTTAATATTTCATCATTTAAATAATAATGCCGTTTGCTGTTATTCCTACCAAATGGATAACCTCACTTGGAGACTAATAAAAAATTGGCGAAAATGAAAATGAAAATGAAAATCGCTTATTGTCACGAGTAGGCTTCAATGAAGTTACTGTGAAAAGCCCCTAGTCGCCACATTCCGACACCTGTTCGGGGAGGCTGGTACGGGAATCGAACCGTGCTGCTGGCCTGCTTGGTCTGCTTTAAAAGCCAGCGATTTAGCCTTGTGAGCTAAACCAAATCGGGGTGGGGGAGGGTGGAGCTGAGTCCACAAAAGTGGGGGGGGGGGGGGGTTCATTTAGAGATCGATTGCAAACTGCGAAGTCTGACAATCACTTCAAGACCAATTGAAAATTGCGGGTCACTGAGAGTTCAATTGTAATTTGGGAAACTCAGGGGTTACTTCAAGAGCAAATACAGAGAGGCTAAAATTGGGATCACTTGGGAGCACATCATAAACAGATTCCTTGGAGTCACGTGGAGACCAAGAGGCTAAAATTCGGATTAATTATGAACCCATTGTAAATAGCGAAGTCTCAGGGTCACCAATTGTAAGGGGATTAACATTGAAGGTCACTGAGAGATCAATTGTAAATAATGAAACCCCAGGTTCCTAATATCAACAAGGTGGAGGTGGATTAGGCTTCTTCTGCTCTGTGTAATCGAACTGAAATTAATTTTGTTTGCCTCCTTCAGAAGACACATCAACCTCGGAATGAATCTATCCAATGGTGAATCTACGGAGAAATCCTAGCCGAACGGGGCGAATGACTCATTTGAGGATTTCACCAGAGATGCAAATACCTCCCACTTCATAGAAATATGATGTGTACATAACAAGCTTGGTTACCTGGCCAAACTATTTAGAAAGTTGGATTAGGACAGGAATTAATTCAGGACCGTCTGAAGTCAAACCCTCCCTGATCTCCTCTCTATTTAACCCCGTGCTGTACCTGTCCCGGGAGTGTTTGATGGGGGTGTAGAGGGAGCTTTACTCTGTATCTAACCCCGTGCTGTACCTGTCCTGGGAGTGTTTGATGGGGACAGTGTAGAGGGAGCTTTACTCTGTATCTAACCCCGTGCTGTACCTGTCCTGGGAGTGTTTGATGGGGACAGTGTAGAGGGAGCTTTACTCTGTATCTAACCCCGTGCTGTACCTGTCCTGGGAGTGTTTGATGGGGACAGTGTAGAGGGAGCTTTACTCTGTATCAAACCCCGTGCTGTCCCTGTCCTGGGAGTGTTTGATGGGGACAGTGTAGAGGAAGCTTTACTCTGTATCTAACCCCGTGCTGTACCTGTCCTGGGAGTGTTTGATGGGGACAGTGTAGAGGGAGCTTTACTCTGTATCTAACCCCGTGCTGTACCTGTCCTGGGAGTGTTTGATGGGGACAGTGTAGAGGGAGCTTTACTCTGTATCTAACCCCGTGCTGTACCTGTCCTGGGAGTGTTTGATGGGGACAGTGTTGAGGGAGCTTTACTCTGTATCTAACCCCGTGCTGTACCTGTCCTGGGAGTGTTTGATGGGGACAGTGTAGAGGGAGCTTTACTCTGTATCTAACCCCGTGCTGTACCTATCCTGGGAGTGTTTGATGGGGACAGTGTAGAGGGAGCTTTACTCTGTATCTAACCCCGTGCTGTACCTGTCCTGGGAGTGTTTGATGGGGACAGTGTAGGGGGAGCTTTACTCTGTATCTAACCCCGTGCTGTATCTGTCCTGGGAGT
Organism: Scyliorhinus canicula; assembly: GCF_902713615.1. Classification (NCBI taxonomy): domain Eukaryota; kingdom Metazoa; phylum Chordata; class Chondrichthyes; order Carcharhiniformes; family Scyliorhinidae; genus Scyliorhinus; species Scyliorhinus canicula. The sequence continues at coordinate 4,750,211 of NW_024055500.1, forward strand.
GTTTGATGGGGATAGTGTAGAGGGAGCTTTACTCTGTATCAAACCCCGTACTGTACCTGTCCTGGGAGTGTTTGATGGGGACAGTTTAGAGGCAGCTTTACCCTGTATCTAACCCCGTGCTGTACCTGTCCCTGGGAGTGTTTGATGGGGACAGTGTAGAGGGAGCTTTACTCTGTATCTAACCCCGTGCTGTACCTGTCCTGGGAGTGTTTGATGGGGACAGTGTAGAGGGAGCTTTACTCTGTATCTAACCCCGTGCTGTACCTGTCCTGGGAGTGTTTGATGGGGACAGTGTAGAGGGAGCTTTACTCTGTATCTAACCCCGTGCTGTACCTGTCCTGGGAGTGTTTGATGGGGACAGTGTAGAGGCAGCTTTACTCTGTATCTAACCCCGTGCTGTACCTGTCCTGGGAGTGTTTGATGGGGACAGTGTAGAGGGAGCTTTACTCTGTATCTAACCCCGTGCTGTACCTGTCCTGGGAGTGTTTGATGGGGACAGTGTAGAGGGAGCTTTACTCTGTATCTAACCCTGTGCTGTACCTGTCCTGGGAGTGTTTGATGGGGACAGTGTAGAGGGAGCTTTACTCTGTATCTAACCCCGTGCTGTACCTGTCCTGGGAATGTTTGATGGGGACAGTGTAGAGGAAGCGTTACTCTGTATCTAACCCCGTGCTGTACCTGTCCTGGGAGTGTTTGATGGGGACAGTGTAGAGGGAGCTTTACTCTGTATCTAACCCCGTGCTGTACCTGTCCTGGGAGTGTTTGATGGGGACAGTGTAGAGGGAGCTTTACTCTGTATCTAACCCCATGCTGTACCTGTCCTGGGAGTGTTTGATGGGGACAGTGTAGAGGGAGCATTACTCTGTATCTAACCCCGTGCTGTACCTGTCCTGGGAGTGTTTGATGGGGACAGTGTAGAGGGAGCTTTACTCTGTATCTAACCCCGTGCTGTACCTGTTCTGGGAGTGTTTGATGGGGTCAGTGTAGAGGGAGCTTTACTCTGTATCTAACCCCGTGCTGTCCCTGTCCTGGGAGTGTTTGATGGGGTCAGTGTAGAGGGAGCTTTACTCTGTATCTAACCCCGTGCTGTCCCTGTCCTGGGAGTGTTTGCTGGGGACAGCACCTGGGTGTGATTTTACAGAGTTGGAGCTGTCTGCTGTGGGTTGATGTCTGTCCGTGTCCAATCTCTGTGGGTGTCCGGAATTGAATTTTGGGTTCCCGATTTCGATCTGTTCTCCTTGCTCCCAATTTGAATTGCCTCAAAACGACCATCCCCCTCTGACCCTCCTGTCCCACCGCATTTCCTGAGCAGAGTATGTTAACCCTTCAGGATTGGAGAGAGTTTTCAACGGGGCATTGACTGAACGATTTTCTCGATGGTGTAGGGGAGGACTTATTGCCCACTGGAACCGCATTCTAGTTTATTAAACTGTGGAAAAAGTTGAATGCTTTGCGTCTGATTATTGTGCGTGTCCGAGAGAAGGAAAACTGCAGCGTTTCTCCATCAGCCGCTGGGTGGGAAGTCCCGAGGATTTCCCGCGTACAAAGTTTCGCAGTGGGGCTGCTCAAGTTCTAATGTTTGGACTCCGTAGCGGATAGACTAGGCGGTCCCACAGCGGTCATCTGTCTGGCTCTACCCCCTGTCTGCCGCATCGTCGAGCTCAGTGGCCCCTTTCCCGTCACGCCCGAGCTGTCCCCATCGCTTTTTCCAACACTCTGGTGGATTGAGCCAGGAGTTTCCTTTGGATGTGAAGTTTATCGATCCCGCAGACCAGCCGCTCCCGCACCGTGTCATCATTCGAGGTCCCGAAATCGCAGTGCTCAGTGAACTACCCATGCCTGGCGACGAAGGCTGAGAGGGTCCCTCACTGTGGAGCGACCTGGCCAAACTATTTTGATGGTTTCCGCCTCTTGTTAGTCCTCCTTTCATGTTCCATTTACCCCTTCCTTCCCAGCTGTGATCGAACCGTTCACCTCGTCGCGAATGTGGTCGCTCAAGAAAACACTTCCAATAGGGCCTCACGGTAGCATGGTGGTTAGCATCAATGCTTCACAGCTCCAGGGTCCCAGGTTCAATTCCCGGCTGGGTCACTGTCTGTGTGGAGTCTGCACGTCCTCCCCCTGTGTGTGTGGGTTTCCTCCGGGTGCTGCGGTTTCCTCCCACAGTCCAAAGATGTGCGGGTTAGGTGGATTGGCCATGCTAAATTGCCCGTAGTGTAAGGTTAATGGGGGGATTGTTGGGTTATGGGTATACGGGTTACGTGGGTTTAAGTAGGGTGATCATTGCTCGGCACAACATCGAGGGCCGAAGGGCCTGTTCTGTGCTGTACTGTTCTATGTTCTATGTTCTAATAGAGGCAAAGGAGTTTTATTAATAACCCTATTCCCCACAGCCTGATCCCCAAATATAACAACCAGTTAAACAATCGTGCGCGCGCCGATCGGTGGCCCCTGATCGCGGGCCTGGGCATCGTGGAGGGCCCCCCCACCACTGGAGATTGATCCCCCCCCCCCACCAGGATGGCAACCGCAGCGCCGAGCTCCCACCGAGCGGAACCATGCGTGAACCACGCCGGCGGGAGCTCAATGGCGGAGAATCACCGGGGGTCGTCTTTCAACGGCTCCCAACCAGCGCCACGTCGACCACGCTCGCACGACTGGATCCAATTCTCCGGTCGCCGGAGAATCGCGTCCCAGGGTCGGGCCCAATCGCGGGTCTGAGGCCCCATTTTCGGCGTGGGGGCTCGGCGAATCCCGGCCTTTAACTCCTCATTGATGCACCCTTTATCTCCAATCAAGCAGAACCCATTACAGGTCAAAAACCACCTTTAAATAAAGTTAGAAAACAGGGTTGCTCGCAAGCTTCTGGGTAAAGAGTTCTTTTGAAAGACTTCTTGAAGAGTGAAGGAGATCCTTTCAGTGAACAACCCACCGATCCCTGTCCGTCAGATCAATGCGGAAACTGACCGCCTTCTGAAAAAGCTGTACCAAAAACTAAACTACATTGCTGCTCGCTACAGACCTGGCTCCTCCCATTGCTCATATCATCTTTATCCCACTCAAAACACATGACCCAGTCACTTAAGTTTAAACATTATGGGGGCGATTCAACATCAAAATTTCAAAGTGTCGTTTTGGGCGCGTTTGACGGGGTGATTTCTGGTGTCTTTTTTGGTACGATCCGCACGGGTACTCAACCACACTGGGTCTGTACTGGTTGGGAGTTTAGAAAGATGAGGGGGGGGGGTCTTATTGAAACTTACAGGATACTGCGTGGCCTGGATAGAGTGGACGTGGATGTGTCCACTTGTAGGGAAAACTAGAAGCAGAGGACACCATCTCAGACTGAAGGGACGATCCTTTAAAACAGAGATGAGGAGGAATTTCTTCAGCCAGAGGGTGGGTGAATCTGTGGAACTCTTTGCCGCAGAAGGCTGTGGAGGCCAAATCTCTGAGATAATAAGAATAATCGCTTATTGTCACAAGTAGGCTTCAAATGAAGTTACTGTGAATAGCCCCTAGTCGCCACATTCAGGCGCCTGTTCGGGGAGGCCGGTACGGGAATTGAACCCGCGCTGCTGGCCTTGTTCTGCATTACAAGCCAGCCGTTTAGCCCACCCTGCTAAACCAGCCCAGAGTGTCTCTAATACAGAGATAGATAGGCTTTTGATCAATAAGGGGATCAGGGGGTTATGGGGAGAAGGCAGGAGAATGGGGATGAGAGAAATATCAGCCATGATTGAATGGTGGAGCAGACTCGATGGGCCGAGTGGCCTATTTCTGCTCCTATGTCTTATGGTCTTCGATATGCACACCTAATCCATTATTATAGCAGGTAGATACAATCCAATATATATACCAATGTCTTACATTGATTACAATGGAGACTGCAAATTAACCGGATCGGCAGATGAGGCGAACAGTCTGGGTTAGTCTGTGTGCAACCACTGTAGTCATGTTTGCGAAGAGTCCTGTCTTGAAATGTGGGGAGCCAAGGGTGTCATTGAACCATTGTAAAATGCTTGGGCTGATGGAGTTGAGTTTGGATTGAGGGGGATTCCCTGTGGAGTTAATTAGGTTCCAGATGATGTCGTCACTGGGTGGAGCTGAGGAGTCAGTGAGTTAGGAAAACGCAGTTGAGCCCTAAGCTAAATGAAGCTGTGACTAGAGGTCGAGCAGATTGCTGTCACCAGAGTTCAGTTGAAAGAGATTGACGGTATTTAAGGCGGTTCAGACTTGTCTGAGTACAAGGTGGAGAGCTGAAACAAAAGGAGAAACAGCTTTCTGAAAACAGTTTCTGCGTTTCTCTGAAGCATGGACCTTTGCCAAAGTGCCCACCAGGAGATGGTTAAATAAGTTAAGAGCCCATGGTGTTCAGGGTAAGATCCTGGCATGGATAGAGGATTGGCTGACTGGCAGAAGGCAGAGAGTGGGGATAAAGGGGTCTTTTTCAGGATGGCAGCCGGTGACTAGTGGTGTGCCTCAGGGGTCTGTGCTGGGACCACAACTTTTCACAATATACATTAATGATCTGGAGGGAGGAACTGAAGGAACTGTTGCTCAGTTTGCAGATGATACAAAGATCTGCAGAGGGACGGGTAGTATTGAGGAAGCAAAGGGGCTGCAGAAGGATTTGGACAAGCTAGGAGAGCGGGCAATGAAGTGGCAAATGGAATACAATGTGGAAAAGTGTGAGGTTATGCACTTTGGAAGGAGGAATAGAGGCACAGACTATTTTCTAAATGGGGAAATGCTTCGGAAAGCAGAAGCACAAAGGGACTTGGGAGTCCTTGTTCACGATTCTCTTAAGGTTAACGTGCAGGTTCAGTCGGCAGTTAGGAAGGCAAATGCAATGTTAGCATTCATGTCGAGAGGGCTAGAGTACAAGACCAGGGATGCACTTCTGAGGCTGTATAAGGCTCTGGTCAGACCCCATTTGGAGTATTGTGAGCAGTTTTGGGCCCCGTATCTAAGGAAGGACGTGCTGGGGCCTTGGAAAGGGTCCAGAGGGAGGTTCACAAGAACGATCCCTGGAATGAAGAGCTTGTCGTATGAGGAACGGTTGAGGACTCTGGGTCTGTACTCGTTGGTGTTAAGAAGGATGAGGGGGGGATCTTATTGAAACTTACAGGATACTGCGAGGCCTGGATAGAGAGGACGTGGAGAGGATGTTTCCACTTGTAAGAAAAACTAGAAGCAGAGGATTCACCATCTCAGACTGAAGGGACGATCCTTTAAAACAGAGATGAGGAGGAATTTCTTCAGCCAGAGGGTGGGTGAATCTGTGGAACTCTTTGCCGCAGGAAGGCTGTGGAGGCCAAATCACTGAGTGTCTTTAAGACAGAGATCGATATGTTCTTGATCAATAAGGGGATCAGGGGTTATGGGGAGAAGGCAGTTTGGGAGATGACGCATCCTATCCTGATCTGCACCTGTGGGATTAGCAGCCTAACCCTCGGTTATTAAACCCCTTTGTTGGGACAGAAATCCTCCAGGGCATTTCTTGAGCAAATACACTCTCTCTCTCTCCCTCTGTTTGCCCATCTCTATCTCCCTGTCTCGCTCGCTCGCTCTCTCCATCACTCCCGCTCAGCCTCTCTCTCTCTGTTTGCCTACCGCTGTCTTCTTCGCTCTCTGCCTCTCCCTTACTGCTTTTCTCTGCTTATCTCTCTCGGTGTCTCACTCTCTCTCTGTCTGTCTCTGTCTCTTTTTTTCTTGCTCTCTCCGCTTTCCCCTCTCTCTCTCTCTTTGTCTCACACCCTCTCTCTAGGTCTCCATCTCTATTTCACTCTCTCCGTCCTTTCTCTCTCGTCTCCCAATCACTGTCTTTCTCTCTGTTTCCCTCCCTTGCTCTCCATCTCACTCTCTCTGCCTGTCTCTCAGTCTTTCCCTCTCTCTGTCCATTTCGCTCTCTGTCTCTTTCTCTGTCTCTATCGTACACTCTCTCTATCTGTCTCTTTACCTCTTGTTTTGCCTCTTTCTCAAAGAACATAGAACAAAGAAAAGTACAGCACAGGAACAGGCCCTTCGGCCCTCCAAACCCGTGCTGACCATGCTGCCCGTCTAAACTAAAATCTTCTCCACTTCCTGGGTCCGTATCCCTCTATTCCCATCCTATTCATGTATTTGTCAAGATGCCCCTTAAACGTCACTATCGTCCCGGCTTCCATCACCTCCTCCGGCAGCGAGTTCCAGGCACCCACTACCCTCTGTGTAAAAAACTTGCCTCATACATCTCCTCTAAACCTTGCCCCTCGCACCTTAAACCTATGCCCCCTAGTAATTGACCCCTCTACCCTGGGGAAAAGTCTCTGACTATCCACTCTGTCTATGCCCCTCATAATTTTGTAGATCTCTATCAGGTCGCCCCTCAACCTCCGTCGTTCCAGTGAGAACAAGCCGAGTTTATTCAACCACACCTCATAGCTAATGCCCTCCATACCAGGCAACATCCTGGTAAATCTCTTCTGCACCCTCTCTAAAGCCTCCACATCCTTCTGGTAGTGTGGCGACCAGAATTGAACACTATACTCCAAGTGTGGCCTAACTAAGGTTCACACCAACTCCCTTGACTGCCCCCTTGCTGTATCTGAGTCTCCCTCTCTCTCTCTGCATCTCTTTGTCGATTCCAAAATCTCTTTGTCGATCTCTCATTTTCTGCTCCTGTTTTCTTTCCATCTCTGTCTCACTCTGCCCCGTTTTGAGGCCTCCTCTCGTCTCTCGAGCCTGCTATCTGGATTCGTCCCTCTATCCATATAATAATTTTGATTATTGTCACAAGTCGGCTTACATTAACACTGCAATGAAGTAACTGTGAAAAGCCCCTAGTCGCCACACTCCGGCGCCTGTTCGGGTACACAGAGGGAGAATTCCGAATGTAGAAATCACCTAACAGCACGTCTTTTGGGGCTTGTGGGAGGAAACCGGAGCACCCGGATGAAACCCACGCAGACACAGGGAGAACATGCAGCCCCGCACAGACAGTGACCCAAGCTGGGAATCGAAACCGGTTCCCTGGCGCTGTGAAGCAACAGTGCTAACATGCCACCCATCTCTCTGCCTATCCGCATCGGTCTATCTCTCTCTCCTGCACTCTCTTGCTCGCTCTCTCTCTCTATCTCTCTCTCACGAACTGCGGAACAAAAGCAGCTTCCGTTATCATGGAAACATGAAGTTGTGCAGAACACTGCGTCGGACAAGGAGGATGTTACTGCCGGAACGGTAAATTACTAAACAATCATCAGAAATTCAAAGCAGCACAGACCAATGACTCAGACAGGCTTAGAAAGATGATTCATACCGTACACAATATACAGCACAATAGTGAGGAACGCTATATATATAAATAATAAATACAGTGTTAAACCCAGTGACACACGGTGTGATATTATATAATATACACAGCGTTATACCCAGTGACACACGGTGTGATATTATATAATATATACAGCGTTAAACCCAGTGACACACGGTGTGTATTATATAATATACACAGCGTTATACCCAGTGACACACGGTGTGATATATAATATATACAGCGTTATACCCAGTGACACACGGTGTGTATATATAATATATACAGCGTTATACCCAGTGACACACGGTGTGTATATATAATATATACAGCGTTATACCCAGTGACACACGGTGTGTTATTATATAATATACACAGCGTTATACCCAGTGACACACGGTGTGATATATAATATACACAGCGTTATACCCAGTGACACACGGTGTGATATATAATATACACAGCGTTATACCCAGTGACACACGGTGTGATATATAATATACACAGCGTTATACCCAGTGACACACGGTGTGATATATAATATACACAGCGTTATACCCAGTGACACACGGTGTGTTATTATATAATATACACAGCGTTATACCCAGTGACACACGGTGTGATATATAATATATACAGCGTTATACCCAGTGACACACGGTGTGATATATAATATACACAGCGTTATACCCAGTGACACACGGTGTGATATATAATATACACAGCGTTATACCCAGTGACACACGGTGTGATATATAATATACACAGTGTTATACCCAGTGACACACGGTGTGATATATAATATATACAGCGTTATACCCAGTGACACACGGTGTGATATATAATATACACAGCGTTATACCCAGTGACACACGGTGTGATATATAATATACACAGCGTTATACCCAGTAACACACGGTGTGATATATAATATACACAGCGTTATACCCAGTGACACACGGTGTGTTATTATATAATATACACAGCGTTATACCCAGTGACACACGGTGTGTTATATAATATATACAGCGTTATACCCAGTGACACACGGTGTGATATATAATATATACAGCGTTATACCCAGTGACACACGGTGTGATATATAATATACACAGCGTTATACCCAGTGACACACGGTGTGATATATAATATACACAGCGTTATACCCAGTGACACACGGTGTGATATATAATATACACAGCGTTATACCCAGTGACACACGGTGTGATATATAATATACACAGCGTTATACCCAGTGACACACGGTGTGATATATAATATACACAGCGTTATACCCAGTGACACACGGTGTGATATATAATATACACAGCGTTATACCCAGTGACACACGGTGTGATATATAATATACACAGCGTTATACCCAGTGACACACGGTGTGATATATAATATATACAGCGTTATACCCAGTGACACACGGTGTGATATATAATATACACAGCGTTATACCCAGTGACACACGGTGTGATATATAATATATACAGCGTTATACCCAGTGACACACGGTGTGATATATAATATACACAGCGTTATACCCAGTGACACACGGTGTGATATATAATATACACAGCGTTATACCCAGTGACACACGGTGTGATATATAATATACACAGCGTTATACCCAGTGACACACGGTGTGCTATATAATATACACAGCGTTATACCCAGTGACACACGGTGTGATATATAATATACACAGCGTTATACCCAGTGACACACGGTGTGATATATAATATACACAGCGTTATACCCAGTGACACACGGTGTGATATATAATATACACAGCGTTATACCCAGTGACACACGGTGTGATATATAATATATACAGCGTTATACCCAGTGACACACGGTGTGATATATAATATACACAGCGTTATACCCAGTGACACACGGTGTGATATATAATATACACAGCGTTATACCCAGTGACACACGGTGTGATATATAATATACACAGCGTTATACCCAGTGACACACGGTGTGCTATATAATATACACAGCGTTATACCCAGTGACACACGGTGTGATATATAATATACACAGCGTTATACCCAGTGACACACGGTGTGTTATTATATAATATACACAGCGTTATACCCAGTGACACACGGTGTGTTATTATATAATATACACAGCGTTATACCCAGTGACACACGGTGTGTTATTATATAATATACACAGCGTTATACCCAGTGACACACGGTGTGTTATTATATAATATATACAGCGTTATACCCAGTGACACACGGTGCGTTATTATATAATATACACAGCGTTATACCCAGTGACACACGGTGTGATATATAATATACACAGCGTTATACCCAGTGACACACGGTGTGATATATAATATACACAGCGTTATACCCAGTGACACACGGTGTGATATATAATATATACAGCGTTATACCCAGTGACACACGGTGTGTTATTATATAATATATACAGTGTTATACCCAGTGACGCACTGTGCGTTATTATATAATATATACAGCGTTATACCCAGTGACACACGGTGTGATATATAATATACACAGCGTTATACCCAGTGACACACGGTGTGTTATTATATAATATACACAGCGTTATACCCAGTGACACACGGTGTGATATATAATATACACAGCGTTATACCCAGTGACACACGGTGTGATATATAATATACACAGCGTTATACCCAGTGACACACGGTGTGATATATAATATACACAGCGTTATACCCAGTGACACACGGTGTGTATATATAATATATACAGCGTTATACCCAGTGACACACGGTGTGATATATAATATACACAGCGTTATACCCAGTGACACACGGTGTGATATATAATATATACAGCGTTATACCCAGTGACACACGGTGTGATATATAATATATACAGCGTTATACCCAGTGACACACGGTGTGATATATAATATACACAGCGTTATACCCAGTGACACACGGTGTGATATATAATATACACAGCGTTATACCCAGTGACACACGGTGTGATATATAATATACAGCGTTATACCCAGTGACACACGGTGTGATATATAATATATACAGCGTTATACCCAGTGACACACGGTGTGATATATAATATATACAGCGTTATACCCAGTGACACACGGTGTGATATATAATATACACAGCGTTATACCCAGTGACACACGGTGTGATATATAATATATACAGCGTTATACCCAGTGACACACGGTGTGTTATTATATAATATATACAGCGTTATACCCAGTGACACACGGTGTGTATATATAATATATACAGCGTTATACCCAGTGACACACGGTGTGATATATAATATACACAGCGTTATACCCAGTGACACACGGTGTGATATATAATATACACAGCGTTATACCCAGTGACACACGGTGTGATATATAATATACACAGCGTTATACCCAGTGACACACGGTGTGATATATAATATACACAGCGTTATACCCAGTGACACACGGTGTGCTATATAATATATACAGCGTTATACCCAGTGACACACGGTGTGATATATAATATACACAGCGTTATACCCAGTGACACACGGTGTGTTATTATATAATATACACAGCGTTATACCCAGTGACACACGGTGTGATATATAATATACACAGCGTTATACCCAGTGACACACGGTGTGATATATAATATATACAGCGTTATACCCAGTGACACACGGTGTGATATATAATATACACAGCGTTATACCCAGTGACACACGGTGTGATATATAATATACACAGCGTTATACCCAGTGACACACGGTGTGTATATATAATATACACAGCGTTATACCCAGTGACACACGGTGTGATATATAATATACACAGCGTTATACCCAGTGACACACGGTGTGTTATTATATAATATACACAGCGTTATACCCAGTGACACACGGTGTGTTATTATATAATATACACAGCGTTATACCCAGTGACACACGGTGTGATATATAATATACACAGCGTTATACCCAGTGACACACGGTGTGATATATAATATACACAGCGTTATACCCAGTGACACACGGTGTGTATATATAATATACACAGCGTTATACCCAGTGACACACGGTGTGTTATTATATAATATACACAGCGTTATACCCAGTGACACACGGTGTGTTATTATATAATATATACAGCGTTATACCCAGTGACACACGGTGTGTATATATAATATATACAGCGTTATACCCAGTGACACACGGTGTGATATATAATATATACAGCGTTATACCCAGTGACACACGGTGTGATATATAATATATACAGCGTTATACCCAGTGACACACGGTGTGTATTATATAATATACACAGCGTTATACCCAGTGACACACGGTGTGTTATATATAATATACACAGCGTTATACCCAGTGACACACGGTGTGTTATTATATAATATACACAGCGTTATACCCAGTGACACACGGTGTGATATATAATATATACAGCGTTATACCCAGTGACACACGGTGTGATATATAATATACACAGCGTTATACCCAGTGACACACGGTGTATATATAATATATACAGCGATATACCCAGTGACACACGGTGTGCTATATAATATATACAGCGTTATACCCAGTGACACACGGTGTGTTATTATATATATACACAGCGTTATACCCAGTGACACACGGTGTGATATATAATATATACAGCGTTATACCCAGTGACACACGGTGTGTTATATAATATATACAGCGTTATACCCAGTAACACACGGTGTGATATATAATATACACAGTGTTATACCCAGTGACACAGGGTGTGATATATAATATATACAGCGTTATACCCAGTGACACACGGTGTGTTATTATATAATATACACAGCGTTATACCCAGTGACACACGGTGTGTTATTATATAATATACACAGCGCTATACCCAGTGACACACGGTGTGTTATTATATAATATATACAGCGTTATACCCAGTGACACACGGTGTGTTATTATATAATATATACAGCATTATACCCAGTGACACACGGTGTGATATTATATAATATACACCGCGTTATACCCAGTGACACACGGTGTGATATATAATATATACAGCGTTATACCCAGCGACACACGGTGTGATATATAATATACACAGCGTTATACCCAGTGACACACGGTGTGTTATTATATAATATACACAGCGTTATACCCAGTGACACACGGTGTGCTATATAATATATACAGCGTTATACCCAGTGACACACGGTGTGATATATAATATATACAGTGTTATACCCAGTGACACACGGTGTGTTATTATATAATATATACAGCGTTATACCCAGTGACACACGGTGTGTTATTATATAATATACACAGCGTTATACCCAGTGACACACGGTGTGATATATAATATATACAGCGTTATAACCAGTGACACACGGTGTGATATATAATATATACAGCATTATACCCAGTGACACACGGTGTGTTATTATATAATATATACAGCGTTATACCCAGTGACACACGGTGTGATATATAATATACACAGCGTTATACCCAGTGACACACGGTGTGATATATAATATACACAGCGTTATACCCAGTGACACACGGTGTGATATATAATATACACAGCGTTATACCCAGTGACACACGGTGTGATATATAATATATACAGCGTTATACCCAGTGACACACGGTGTGTTATTATATAATATACACAGCGTTATACCCAGTGACACACGGTGTGATATATAATATATACAGCGTTATACCCAGTGACACACGGTGTGATATATAATTTATACAGCGTTATACCCAGTGACACACGGTGTGATATATAATATACACAGCGTTATACCCAGTGACACACGGTGTGTTATATAATATACACAGCGTTATACCCAGTGACACACGGTGTGATATATAATATACACAGCGTTATACCCAGTGACACACGGTGTGATATATAATATACACAGCGTTATACCCAGTGACACACGGTGTGATATATAATATACACAGCGTTATACCCAGTGACACACGGTGTGTTATTATATAATATATACAGCGTTATACCCAGTGACACACGGTGTGATATATAATATATACAGCGTTATACCCAGTGACACACGGTGTGTTATTATATAATATATACAGCGTTATACCCAGTGACACACGGTGTGATATATAATATATACAGCGTTATACCCAGTGACACACGGTGTGTTATTATATAATATATACAGCGTTATACCCAGTGACATACGGTGTGATATATAATATACACAGCGTTATACCCAGTGACACACGGTGTGATATATAATATATACAGCGTTATACCCAGTGACACACGGTGTGTTATTATATAATATACACAGCGTTATACCCAGTGACACACGGTGTGATATATAATATATACAGCGTTATACCCAGTGACACACGGTGTGTTATTATATAATATATACAGTGTTATACCCAGTGACACACGGTGTGATATATAATATATACAGCGTTATACCCAGTGACACACGGTGTGTTATTATATAATATACACAGCGTTATACCCAGTGACACACGGTGTGATATATAATATATACAGCGTTATACCCAGTGACACACGGTGTGATATATAATATACACAGCGTTATACCCAGTGACACACGGTGTGATATATAATATACACAGCGTTATACCCAGTGACACACGGTGTGTTATTATATAATATATACAGTGTTATACCCAGTGACACACGGTGTGTTATTATATAATATACACAGCGTTATACCCAGTGACACACGGTGTGATATATAATATATACAGCGTTATACCCAGTGACACACGGTGTGATATATAATATATACAGCGTTATACCCAGTGACACACGGTGTGATATATAATATATACAGCGTTATACCCAGTGACACACGGTGTGTTATTATATAATATATACAGCGTTATACCCAGTGACACACGGTGTGTTATTATATAATATATACAGCGTTATACCCAGTGACACACGGTGTGATATATAATATATACAGCGTTATACCCAGTGACACACGGTGTGATATATAATATACACAGCGTTATACCCAGTGACACACGGTGTGCTATATAATATACACAGCGTTATACCCAGTGACACACGGTGTGATATATAATATACACAGCGTTATACCCAGTGACACACGGTGTGATATATAATATATACAGTGTTATACCCAGTGACACACGGTGTGATATATAATATACACAGCGTTATACCCAGTGACACACGGTGTGATATATAATATATACAGTGTTATACCCAGTGACACACGGTGTGATATATAATATACACAGCGTTATACCCAGTGACACACGGTGTGTTATTATATAATATACACAGCGTTATACCCAGTGACACACGGTGTGTTATTATATAATATATACAGCGTTATACCCAGTGACACACGGTGTGTTATTATATAATATACACAGCGTTATACCCAGTGACACACGGTGTGATATATAATATACACAGTGTTATACCCAGTGACACACGGTGTGTTATTATATAATATATACAGCGTTATACCCAGTGACACACGGTGTGTTATTATATAATATACACAGCGTTATACCCAGTGACACACGGTGTGATATATAATATACACAGTGTTATACCCAGTGACACACGGTGTGTTATTATATAATATACACAGCGTTATACCCAGTGACACACGGTGTGTTATTATATAATATACACAGCGTTATACCCAGTGACACACGGTGTGTTATTATATAATATACACAGCGTTATACCCAGTGACACACGGTGTGTTATTATATAATATATACAGCGTTATACCCAGTGACACACGGTGTGATATATAATATACACAGCGTTATACCCAGTGACACACGGTGTGATATATAATATACACAGCGTTATACCCAGTGACACACGGTGTGATATATAATATACACAGCGTTATACCCAGTGACACACGGTGTGTATATATAATATATACAGCGTTATACCCAGTGACACACGGTGTGATATATAATATACACAGCGTTATACCCAGTGACACACGGTGTGATATATAATATACACAGCGTTATACCCAGTGACACACGGTGTGATATATAATATACACAGCGTTATACCCAGTGACACACGGTGTGATATATAATATACACAGCGTTATACCCAGTGACACACGGTGTGTTATATATAATATATACAGCGTTATACCCAGTGACACACGGTGTGTATATATAATATATACAGCGTTATACCCAGTGACACACGGTGTGTTATTATATAATATACACAGCGTTATACCCAGTGACACACGGGGTGTATTATATAATATACACAGCGCTATACCCAGTGACACACGGTGTGTTATTATATAATATATACAGCGTTATACCCAGTGACACACGGTGTGTTATTATATAATATATACAGCATTATACCCAGTGACACACGGTGTGATATTATATAATATACACCGCGTTATACCCAGTGACACACGGTGTGATATATAATATATACAGCGTTATACCCAGCGACACACGGTGTGATATATAATATACACAGCGTTATACCCAGTGACACACGGTGTGTTATTATATAATATATACAGCGTTATACCCAGTGACACACGGTGTGATATATAATATATACAGTGTTATACCCAGTGACACACGGTGTGTTATATATAATATATACAGCGTTATACCCAGTGACACACGGTGTGTTATTATATAATATACACAGCGTTATACCCAGTGACACACGGTGTGATATATAATATATACAGCGTTATACCCAGTGACACACGGTGTGATATATAATATATACAGCATTATACCCAGTGACACACGGTGTGTTATTATATAATATATACAGCGTTATACCCAGTGACACACGGTGTGATATATAATATACACAGCGTTATACCCAGTGACACACGGTGTGATATATAATATACACAGCGTTATACCTAGTGACACACGGTGTGATATATAATATACACAGCGTTATACCCAGTGACACACGGAGTGATATATAATATATACAGTGTTATACCCAGTGACACACGGTGTGATATATAATATATACAGCGTTATACCCAGTGACACACGGTGTGCTATATAATATACACAGCGTTATACCCAGTGACACACGGTGTGATATATAATATACACAGCGTTATACCCAGTGACACACGGTGTGATATATAATATACACAGCGTTATACCCAGTGACACACGGTGTGATATATAATATATACAGCGTTATACCCAGTGACACACGGTGTGTTATTATATAATATACACAGCGTTATACCCAGTGACACACGGTGTGATATATAATATATACAGCGTTATACCCAGTGACACACGGTGTGATATATAATATATACAGCGTTATACCCAGTGACACACGGTGTGATATATAATATACACAGCGTTATACCCAGTGACACACGGTGTGATATATAATATATACAGCGTTATACCCAGTGACACATGGTGTGTTATATAATATACACAGCGTTATACCCAGTGACACACGGTGTGATATATAATATACACAGCGTTATACCCAGTGACACACGGTGTGTTATTATATAATATATACAGCGTTATACCCAGTGACACACGGTGTGTTATTATATAATATATACAGCGTTATACCCAGTGACACACGGTGTGATATATAATATACACAGCGTTATACCCAGTGACACACGGTGTGATATATAATATATACAGCGTTATACCCAGTGACACACGGTGTGTTATTATATAATATACACAGCGTTATACCCAGTGACACACGGTGTGTTATTATATAATATATACAGCGTTATACCCAGTGACACACGGTGTGTTATTATATAATATACACAGCGTTATACCCAGTGACACACGGTGTGATATATAATATATACAGCGTTATACCCAGTGACACACGGTGTGATATATAATATACACAGCGTTATACCCAGTGACACACGGTGTGATATATAATATACACAGCGTTATACCCAGTGACACACGGTGTGTATTATATAATATATACAGTGTTATACCCAGTGACACACGGTGTGTTATTATATAATATACACAGCGTTATACCCAGTGACACACGGTGTGATATATAATATACACAGCGTTATACCCAGTGACACACGGTGTGATATATAATATATACAGCGTTATACCCAGTGACACACGGTGTGATATATAATATATACAGCGTTATACCCAGTGACACACGGTGTGTTATTATATAATATATACAGCGATATACCCAGTGACACACGGTGTGTTATTATATAATATATACAGCGTTATACCCAGTGACACACGGTGTGATATATAATATATACAGTGTTATACCCAGTGACACACGGTGTGATATATAATATACACAGCGTTATACCCAGTGACACACGGTGTGCTATATAATATACACAGCGTTATACCCAGTGACACACGGTGTGATATATAATATACACAGCGTTATACCCAGTGACACACGGTGTGATATATAATATATACAGTGTTATACCCAGTGACACACGGTGTGATATATAATATACACAGCGTTATACCCAGTGACACACGGTGTGATATATAATATATACAGTGTTATACCCAGTGACACACGGTGTGATATATAATATACACAGCGTTATACCCAGTGACACACGGTGTGTTATTATATAATATACACAGCGTTATACCCAGTGACACACGGTGTGTTATTATATAATATATACAGCGATATACCCAGTGACACACGGTGTGTTATTATATAATATACACAGCGTTATACCCAGTGACACACGGTGTGATATATAATATACACAGTGTTATACCCAGTGACACACGGTGTGTTATTATATAATATATACAGCGTTATACCCAGTGACACACGGTGTGTTATATATAATATACACAGCGTTATACCCAGTGACACACGGTGTGATATATAATATACACAGTGTTATACCCAGTGACACACGGTGTGATATATAATATACACAGCGTTATACCCAGTGACACACGGTGTGATATATAATATACACAGCGTTATACCCAGTGACACACGGTGTGATATATAATATACACAGCGTTATACCCAGTGACACACGGTGTGTTATTATATAATATATACAGCATTATACCCAGTGGCACACAGTGTGATATATAATATACACAGAGTTATACCCAGTGACACACGGTGTGATATATAATATATACAGTGTTATACCCAGTGACACACGGTGTGATATATAATATACACAGCGTTATACCCAGTGACACACGGTGTGTTATTATATAATATATACAGTGTTATACCCAGTGACACACGGTGTGTGATATATAATATATACAGCGTTATACCCAGTGACACACGGTGTGTTATTATATAATATACACAGCGTTATACCCAGTGACACACGGTGTGTTATTATATAATATACACAGCGCTATACCCAGTGACACACGGTGTGTTATTATATAATATATACAGCGTTATACCCAGTGACACACGGTGTGTTATTATATAATATATACAGCATTATACCCAGTGACACACGGTGTGATATTATATAATATACACCGCGTTATACCCAGTGACACACGGTGTGATATATAATATATACAGCGTTATACCCAGCGACACACGGTGTGATATATAATATACACAGCGTTATACCCAGTGACACACGGTGTGTTATTATATAATATATACAGCGTTATACCCAGTGACACACGGTGTGATATATAATATATACAGTGTTATACCCAGTGACACACGGTGTGTTATTATATAATATATACAGCGTTATACCCAGTGACACACGGTGTGTTATTATATAATATACACAGCGTTATACCCAGTGACACACGGTGTGATATATAATATATACAGCGTTATACCCAGTGACACACGGTGTGATATATAATATATACAGCATTATACCCAGTGACACACGGTGTGTTATTATATAATATATACAGCGTTATACCCAGTGACACACTGTGTGATATATAATATACACAGCGTTATACCCAGTGACACACGGTGTGATATATAATATACACAGCGTTATACCCAGTGACACACGGTGTGATATATAATATACACAGCGTTATACCCAGTGACACACGGTGTGATATATAATATACACAGCGTTATACCCAGTGACACACGGTGTGATATATAATATACACAGCGTTATACCCAGTGACACACGGTGTGATATATAATATACACAGCGTTATACCCAGTGACACACGGTGTGTATTATATAATATACAGCGTTATACCCAGTGACACACGGTGTGTTATTATATAATATACACAGCGTTATACCCAGTGACACACGGTGTGATATATAATATATACAGCGTTATACCCAGTGACACACGGTGTGATATATAATATATACAGCGTTATACCCAGTGACACACGGTGTGATATATAATATACACAGCGTTATACCCAGTGACACACGGTGTGATATATAATATACACAGCGTTATACCCAGTGACACACGGTGTGTTATTATATAATATATACAGCGTTATACCCAGTGACACACGGTGTGTTATTATATAATATATACAGCGTTATACCCAGTGACACACGGTGTGATATATAATATACACAGCGTTATACCCAGTGACACACGGTGTGATATATAATATATACAGCGTTATACCCAGTGACACACGGTGTGATATATAATATATACAGCGTTATACCCAGTGACACACGGTGTGTTATATAATATACACAGCGTTATACCCAGTGACACACGGTGTGATATATAATATATACAGCGTTATACCCAGTGACACACGGTGTGTTATTATATAATATACACAGCGTTATACCCAGTGACACACGGTGTGATATATAATATATACAGCGTTATACCCAGTGACACACGGTGTGATATATAATATACACAGCGTTATACCCAGTGACACACGGTGTGATATATAATATACACAGCGTTATACCCAGTGACACACGGTGTGTTATTATATAATATATACAGTGTTATACCCAGTGACACACGGTGTGTTATTATAATATACACAGCGTTATACCCAGTGACACACGGTGTGATATATAATATACACAGCGTTATACCCAGTGACACACGGTGTGATATATAATATATACAGCGTTATACCCAGTGACACACGGTGTGATATATAATATATACAGCGTTATACCCAGTGACACACGGTGTGTTATTATATAATATATACAGCGATATACCCAGTGACACACGGTGTGTTATTATATAATATATACAGCGTTATACCCAGTGACACACGGTGTGATATATAATATATACAGTGTTATACCCAGTGACACACGGTGTGATATATAATATACACAGCGTTATACCCAGTGACACACGGTGTGCTATATAATATACACAGCGTTATACCCAGTGACACACGGTGTGATATATAATATACACAGCGTTATACCCAGTGACACACGGTGTGATATATAATATATACAGTGTTATACCCAGTGACACACGGTGTGATATATAATATATACAGCGTTATACCCAGTGACACACGGTGTGATATATAATATATACAGTGTTATACCCAGTGACACACGGTGTGATATATAATATACACAGCGTTATACCCAGTGACACACGGTGTATATTATATAATATACACAGCGTTATACCCAGTGACACACGGTGTGTTATTATATAATATATACAGCGATATACCCAGTGACACACGGTGTGTTATTATATAATATACACAGCGTTATACCCAGTGACACACGGTGTGATATATAATATACACAGTGTTATACCCAGTGACACACGGTGTGTTATTATATAATATATACAGCGTTATACCCAGTGACACACGGTGTGTTATTATATAATATACACAGCGTTATACCCAGTGACACACGGTGTGATATATAATATACACAGTGTTATACCCAGTGACACACGGTGTGTTATTATATAATATATACAGCGTTATACCCAGTGACACACGGTGTGATATATAATATACACAGCGTTATACCCAGTGACACACGGTGTGATATATAATATACACAGCGTTATACCCAGTGACACACGGTGTGTTATTATATAATATACACAGCGTTATACCCAGTGACACACGGTGTGTATTATATAATATACACAGCGTTATACCCAGTGACACACGGTGTGTATATATAATATATACAGCAGTTATACCCAGTGACACACGGTGTGTTATTATATAATATACACAGCGTTATACCCAGTGACACACGGTGTGATATATAATATAACAGCGTTATACCCAGTGACACACGGTGTGATATATAATATACACAGCGTTATACCCAGTGACACACGGTGTGATATATAATATACACAGCGTTATACCCAGTGACACACGGTGTGATATATAATATACACAGCGTTATACCCAGTGACACACGGTGTGTTATTATATAATATATACAGCATTATACCCAGTGGCACACAGTGTGATATATAATATATACAGCGTTATACCCAGTGACACACGGTGTGCTATATAATATACACAGCGTTATACCCAGTGACACACGGTGTGATATTATATAATATACACAGCGTTATACCCAGTGACACACGGTGTGATATATAATATACACAGCGTTATACCCAGTGACACACGGTGTGATATATAATATACACAGCGTTATACCCAGTGACACACGGTGTGATATATAATATACACAGCGTTATACCCAGTGACACACGGTGTGTTATTATATAATATATACAGTGTTATACCCAGTGACACACGGTGTGTTATTATATAATATATACAGCGTTATACCCAGAGACACACGGTGTGTTATTATATAATATATACAGTGTTATACCCAGTGACACACGGTGTGTTATTATATAATATATACAGTGTTATACCCAGTGACACACGGTGTGTTATTATATAATATATACAGCGTTATACCCAGTGACACACAGTGTGTTATTATATAATATACACAGCGTTATACCCAGTGACACACGGTGTGATATATAATATACACAGCGTTATACCCAGTGACACACGGTGTGATATATAATATATACAGCGTTATACCCAGTGACACACGGTGTGATATATAATATATACAGCGTTATACCCAGTGACACACGGTGTGTTATTATATAATATACACAGTGTTATACCCAGTGACACACGGTGTGTTATTATATAATATATACAGCGTTATACCCAGAGACACACGGTGTGTTATTATATAATATACACAGCGTTATACCCAGTGACACACGGTGTGTTATTATATAATATATACAGCGTTATACCCAGTGACACACGGTGTGATATATAATATATACAGCGTTATACCCAGTGACACACGGTGTGTTATTATATAATATACACAGCGTTATACCCAGTGACACACGGTGTGATATATAATATATACAGCGTTATACCCAGTGACACACGGTGTGTTATTATATAATATATACAGCGTTATACCCAGTGACACACAGTGTGATATATAATATATACAGCGTTATACCCAGTGACACACGGTGTGTTATTATATAATATACACAGCGTTATACCCAGTGACACACGGTGTGTTATTATATAATATACACAGCGTTATACCCAGTGACACACGGTGTGTTATTATATAATATACACAGCGTTATACCCAGTGACACACGGTGTGATATATAATATACACAGCGTTATACCCAGTGACACACGGTGTGATATATAATATACACAGCGTTATACCCAGTGACACACGGTGTGATATATAATATACACAGCGTTATACCCAGTGACACACGGTGTGATATATAATATATACAGCGTTATACCCAGTGACACACGGTGTGATATATAATATACACAGCGTTATACCCAGTGACACACGGTGTGTTATTATATAATATATACAGCGTTATACCCAGTAACACACGGTGTGATATATAATATATACAGCGTTATGCCCAGTGACACACGGTGTGTTATTATATAATATATACAGCGTTATACCCAGTGACACACGGTGTGATATATAATATATACAGCGATATACCCAGTGACACACGGTGTGTTATATATAATATACACAGCGTTATACCCAGTGACACACGGTGTGATTATATAATATACACAGCGTTATACCCAGTGACACACGGTGTGCTATTATATAATATACACAGCGTTATACCCAGTGACACACGGTGTGATATATAATATATACAGCGTTATACCCAGTGACACACGGTGTGTATATATAATATACACAGCGTTATACCCAGTGACACACGGTGTGTTATTATATAATATACACAGCGTTATACCCAGTGACACACGGTGTGTTATTATATAATATACACAGCGTTATACCCAGTGACACACGGTGTGATATATAATATACACAGCGTTATACCCAGTGACACACGGTGTGTTATATATAATATACACAGCGTTATACCCAGTGACACACGGTGTGTTATTATATAATATATACAGCGTTATACCCAGTGACACACGGTGTGTTTAATATAATATATACAGCGTTATACCCAGTGACACACGGTGTGTTTAATATAATATATACAGCGTTATACCCAGTGACACACGGTGTGTATATATAATATATACAGCGTTATACCCAGTGACACACGGTGTGTTATATATAATATATACAGCGTTATACCCAGTGACACACGGTGTGATATATAATATATACAGCGTTATACCCAGTGACACACGGTGTGATATATAATATATAC
>NW_024055500.1:4774845-4798296 GCF_902713615.1 Scyliorhinus canicula
CCTCCACCCTCTCCCCATAACCCAGTAACCCCACCCAATACTAAGGGCAATTTTGGACTCTAAGGGCAATTTATCACGGCCAATCCACCTAACCTGCACATCTTTGGACTGTGGGAGGAAACCGGAGCACCCGGATGAAACCCACGCACACACACGGGGAGGATGTGCAGACTCCGCACAGACAGTGACCCAAGCCGGAATCGAACCTGGGTCCCTGGAGCTGTGATGCAATTGAGCTATCCACAATGCTACCGTGCTGCCCGTAAAAGATTGAAAGTGATTTTCAAAAGTGGCCGATATGAAGTGCGAAAAGCCTTGCTCGCACGGCGAGAGAACGAGGTCTGGCACGCACTGTCTGCAGGTGGGGTGGAGGCAGCCCTGAGGTTAACACCACAACCCTCAAATCACCTCCGCCAATTCCAAAGCTCCCAGTCCGATCATCGCAAGATTCCCAACACCCCCCCCCCCTCCCCAGTGCTGCTAAAACTGGACAAGAAAGATCCCAGAGTCAAACCTGGCTTGATAGACCCTCAACCTTTATATTACGCACGACAGAGGGAAGTTACTGAGCAGATTCACAGGAGTCTGCTGATGGGTTTTTTCCCCCACGAAGAGAATGAAACGTTTATTAAAACAAGAAAAGTGGGACTTGTGGGGGCGGCTATGGAGGAGTAAGTCGCACATTTGGTGGCTCTCGCTCCGGTCGGACTTTTGGAGCTTTTTCCCCGACTTTTTTGTACTTTTGAGCGCTGGATGGGAAGTGATAGGCACTCAGGCATTGACTCCAGCTACTGGTGTGCGCAATTGAGAAGCAGAAAGAATGGCAAACAGTTGAAGATGTGGGCAACCAAGGGCACTGCAGCAGCTGCTGCTGAGGACATAAACAACGCCACCGCTTCCTCCCACTCCACCAGAGGTACTCACCGCGTGTCCTGACCTCCTTCATGATTGGCTGGCTCAGAGTCGGGTGGGAAACGACACATTGGTACAGGTCCGCGTTCGCCCAGTCCTGGGTGCTGATGGCCAGTTGGCTGAAGGTGCTGTAACGATCATTGGGATCCCTGGACAGAGGAGCCTGGCTGATCCCCGATGACTCCTTCCTTCCGTCCCTGTACCAGGCGATCTGGACGTTGGGCGGGTAGAACCCGCTGAGCAGGCACAGCAGCCGCGTGGCACCGCCCTCCGTGATCTCCACCGGGGGCGGGTAATGGAGACTGACTGAGGGAGGGGAGGAAGGTGGCACTGTGGACAAAACAGAGACGGTCAAAGCATTGTCCCGAGAGCGACCCTCACCCTGAATCAACAGGTCGCTGACCTCTGTGACCCTGCACGGAGAGGTCACTCGCTGACCTCTGTGACCCTGCACCGAGAGGTCACTCGCTGACCTCTGTGACCTGCACCGAGAGGTCACTCGCTGACCTCTGTGACCCTGCACCGAGAGGTCACTCGCTGACCTCAATGACCCTCAGTTGAGGTCACTCGCTGACCTCAATGACCCTCAGTTGAGAGGTCACGCCCTGACCTCACTGGCCCTCTGAGAGGCTAATCGTTGACCTCTGACCCTGTTGAGAGGTCAATCACCGACCACAAGACATAGGAGCAGAATTAGGCCACTCGGCCCTTCGAGTCTGCTCCGCCATTCAATCATGGCTGATATTTTTCTCGTCCCCATTCTCCTGCCTTCTCCCCTGATCCCCTTATTAATCAAGAACCTATCAATCTCTGTCTTAAAGACACTCAGTGATTTGGCCTCCACAGCCTTCTGCGGCAAAGGGTTCCACAGATTCACCCCCCTCTGGCTGAAGAAATTCTTCCTCATCTCTCTTTTAAAGGATCGTCCCTTTAGTCTGCGATGGTGAATCCTCTGCTTCAAGTTTTTCCTACAAGTGGAAACATCCTCTCCACGTCCTCTCCATCCAGGCCTCGCAGTATCCTGTAAGTTTCAATAAGATCCCCCCTCATCCTTCTAAACCCCAACGTGTACAGACCCAGAGTCCTCAACCGTTCCTCATACGACAAGCTCTTCATTCCAGGGATCATTCTTGTGAACCTCCTCTGGACCCTTTCCAAGGCCCCAGCACATCCTTCCTTAGATACGGGGCCCAGAACTGCTCACAATACTCCAAATGGGGTCTGACCAGAGCCTTATACAGCCTCAGAAGTATATCCCTGGTCTTGTATTCTAGCCCTCTCGACATGAATGCTAACATTGCATTTGCCTTCCTAACTGCCGACTGAACCTGCACGTTAACCTTAAGAGAATCGTGAACAAGGACTCCCAAGTCCCTTTGTGCTTCTGATTTCCGAAGCATTTCCCCATTTGGAAAATAGTCTGTGCCTCTATTTCTCCTTCCAAAGTGCATAACCTCACACTTTCCACATTGTATTCCATCTGCCACTTCATTGCCCGCTCTCCTTGCTTGTCCAAATCCTTCTGCAGCCCACCTTGCTTCCTCAATACTACCTGCCCCTCTACAGATCTTCGTATCATCTGCAAACTTAGCAACAGTAAAGTTCCTTCTTCCAGATCATTAATGTATATTGTGAAAAGTTGTGGGCCCAGCACAGACCCCTGAGGCACACCACTAGTCACCAGCTACCATCCTGAAAAAGACCCATTTATCCCCACTCTCTGCGTTCACTGAGAGGTCACGCCCTGACCTCAGTGACCCTCGGTTGAGAGGTCACGCCCTGACCCCAGTGACCCTTAGTTGACAGGTCGCGCCCTGACCCCAAGTGACCCTTAGTTGACAGGTCGCGCCCTGACCCCAGTGACCCTTAGTTGCGTGGTCGCGCCCTGACCCCAGTGTCCCTCAGTTGAGAGGTCACGCCCCGACCTCAGTGCCTCTCTTGCCCAGCTCTGCCTTACCCGCCATGACGTTCAACGTTGTCCCACAGCCGCAGAAGTCTGTCCGGTTGTGCTCCACCAGATGGTCTGTCAATTGGCAGAAATAACGCGTGGAATCTTGCTTTGTCGTTTTGGAGATTTTCAGGATAATGCGCCTCCGGGCAAAGTCCTTAACCGCCACATAATGGTGCGTGTCCTGAGTGATGTATGTGGGTTGCTGCTCCCCGGGGTTCCAGTGGAGTAGTTGCTTGATCACGCTACTGCGCGGAGGAACATAACCCCAGATCAAATACCGGTCATCGGTCTTGCGGGAGAATCGGCATTCCATCGTAACCGGCTCGCCCTCCATGATGTCCATTACCGTGGACGAGAATCGAAAGTTCCCCCCAGCTGCTGTCAAACCTGGAAATAGAGAGAGAGAGAGAGATAGAGAGAGAGAGGCACAAATGATGAATTCTCCACATGAACCCATCTCAGGTAAGGATGGAAAGAAATGCGCATTCAGGACTCTGACCTTCCCGTTGCCATTTTAACACAAGACCCTGCTCCCAGGTCCACATGTCTGTCCTTGTGTTCCAGTGAGGTTAAACGCAAACTGGAGTTCAATCCAGGCAAATGCGAGGTGATGCATTTTGGAAGATCAAATTCAAGAGCGGGCTATACAGTCAATGGAAGGATCTGGGGAAAATTGATGTACAGAGAGATCTGGGAGTTCAGGTCCATTGTACCCTGAAGGTGGCAACGCAGGTCGATAGAGTGGTCCAAGAAGGCATACAGCATGCTTGCCTTCATCGGACGGGGTATTGAGTACAAGAGTCGGCAGGTCATGTTACAGTTGTATAGGACTTTGGTTAGGCCGCATTTGGAATACTGCGTGCAGTTCTGGTCGCCACATTACCAGAAGGATGTGGATGCTTTAGAGAGGGTGCAGAGGAGGTTCACCAGGATGTTGCCTGGTATGGAGGGTGCTAGCTATGAAGAAAGGTTGAGTAGATTAGGATTATTTTCGTTGGAAAGACGGAGGTTGAGGGGGGGACCTGATTGAGATCTACAAAGTTATGAGGGGTATGGACAGGGTAGATAGCAACAAGCTTTTCCCAAGAGTGGGGGTGTCAGTTACAAGGGGGTCACAATTTCAAGGTGAGAGGGGAAATGTTTAAGGGAGATGTGCGTGGGAAAGTTTTTTACGCAGAGGGTGGTGGGTGCCTGGAACGCTTTACCAGCGGAGGTGGTAGAGGCGGGCACAATAGCATCATTTAAGATGCATCTAGACAGATATATGAACGGGCAGGGAACAGAGAGAAGTAGACCTTGGAAAATAGGCGACAGGTTTAGATAAAGGATCTGGATCGGCGCAGGCTGGGAGGGCCGAAGGGCCTGTTCCTGTGCTGTAATTTTCTTTGTTCTTTGTTCTTCTTTGTTCTATCATCTCATCTTCCGGTTAGGCACACTACAGCCTTCCAGCCTGAACATCGAATTCAACAACTTCAGATGGTCAGTTTGTTCTCTCTGGTACTGCCATTAACACACTTTCCCCTTGGTATCTGTGGCCATTAACACTCTTTCCCCTTGGTATCTGTGGCCATTAACACTATTTCCTCTTGGTGTCTGTGGCCATTAACACACTTTCCCCTTGGTATCTGTGGCCATTAACACTCTTTCCCCTTGGTATCTGTGGCCATTAACACTCTTTCCCCTGGGTATCTGTGGCCATTAACACTCTTTCCCCTTGGTATCTGTGGCCATTAACACACTTTCCCCTTGTTTTCTGTGGCCATTAACACTCTTTCCCCTGGGTATCTGTGGCCATTAACACTCTTTCCCCTTGGTATCTGTGGCCATTAACACACTTTCCCCTTGGGTTCTGCAGCCATTAACACCCTTTCCCCTTGGTATCTGTGGCCATTAACACTCTTTCCCCTTGGTATCTGTGGCCATTAACACTCTTTCCCCTTGGTATCTGTGGCCATTAACACTCTTTCCCCTTGGGTTCTGCGGCCATTAACACTCTTTCCCCTTGGGTTCTGTGGCCATTAGCACTCTTTCCCCTTGGTATCTGTGGCCATTAACACTCTTTCCCCTTGGTATCTGTGGCCATTAACACTCTTTCCCCTGGGTATCTGTGGCCATTAACACTCTTTCCCCTGGGTATCTGTGGCCATTAACACTCTTTCCCCTGGGTATCTGTGGCCATTAACACTCTTTCCCCTTGGGTTCTGCGGCCATTAACACTCTTTCCCCTTGGTATCTGTGGCCATTAACACTCTTTCCCCTGGGTATCTGTGGCCATTAACACACTTTCCCCTGGGTATCTGTGACCATTAACACTCTTTCCCCTTGGTATCTGTGGCCATTAACACTCTTTCCCCTGGGTATCTGTGGCCATTAACACTCTTTCCCCTGGGTATCTGTGGCCATTAACACTCTTTCCCCTTGGTTTCTGTGGCCATTAACACTCTTTCCCCTTGGTATCTGTGGCCATTAACACTCTTTCCCCTTGGTATCTGTGGCCATTAACACTCTTTCCCCTTGGTATCTGTGGCCATTAACACTCTTTCCCCTTGGTATCTGTGGCCATTAACACTCTTTCCCCTTGGTATCTGTGGCCATTAACACACTTTCCCCTTGGTATCTGTGGCCATTAACACTCTTTCCCCTGGGTATCTGTGGCCATTAACACACTTTCCCCTGGGTATCTGTGACCATTAACACTCTTTCCCCTTGGTATCTGTGGCCATTAACACTCTTTCCCCTGGGTATCTGTGGCCATTAACACTCTTTCCCCTTGGTATCTGTGGCCATTAACACTCTTTCCCCTTGGTATCTGTGGCCATTAACACTCTTTCCCCTTGGTATCTGTGGCCATTAACACTCTTTCCCCTTGGTATCTGTGGCCATTAACACTCTTTCCCCTTGGTATCTGTGGCCATTAACATTCTTTCCCCTTGGGTTCTGTGGCCATTAACACTCTTTCCCCTTGGGTTCTGTGGCCATTAACACTCTTTCCCCATGGTATCTGTGGCCATTAACACTCTTTCCCCTTGGTTTCTGTGGCCATTAACACTCTTTCCCCTTGGTATCTGTGGCCATTAACACACTTTCCCCTTAGTATCTGTGGCCATTAGCACCCGGTTTCCCTGGGTTTCTGTGGCTGTGATTCATCAAAGAGTCATCGGACTCGAAACGTCGGCTCTTTCCTCTCCCCACAGATGCTGCCAGAGATTTTCCACCGTTTTCTCTTTCCTTGGCAGTTAACTGTCAGTCGCCATCAACTGGTGCATTCACCATGGCAACCAATCAGAGTCCGCATGCCCAAAATTATTAAAACGGTATTGACAGTGGGAGGAGGAGGTCCTTGTGGAGCAGAACTCCGGCGCCGACCTCTTTTGTAACAGGCAGAGGCCATTCTGTCCTTCAAACCTCTTCTAGCACTCGACGCAATCATGGCTGACCCACTAAGCTCCATATTCCTATCTTTTGCAGTATTTGTTCTTTTAGATGTCAGTTACCTACTTAAAAAAGCTAATATGGTGGGGGAGTAAGGGGGGGAGGTGGGAAACAGGGAATTCTAGACCAGTCTGCCTGATATCTGTCAGGAAATTCCTGGAATTAAGGACTCCGGGGAGGTTCCAGTTGATCAGAGGGAGCTAGCACAGATATGTAAAGAGTGGGTTGTCCCTGATGACCCTGATTAAAGGTTTTGACTGTAGCCAAGGAAGAGGCGCAGAGGATGCCTATGGCTGTTACTTACATGGATTTCCAGAAGACATTGCACAAAGTTCCCCACGACAGACTTTTCGTCATCCACAAAAATCCACCACCGACGCACAGCGGCAGCTGTGTGCCCCGCGGGAACTCGCTGAGGCTCCTTCGACAGCACCTTCCAAACCCACGGCCCGTTACCGTCTAGAAGGACGGGGGGGGGGCAGACATGCGGGGAACCCCCCCCCCCCCCCCACCTGGAGGTTCCCCTCCGAGTCACTCACCATCCCGACTGAGGAATATATCGGCCCTTCCTTCACTGTGGCTGGGGTAGAATCCCGGGACTCCCTCCCTAACAGCGCGGTGGGCGTACCTACCCCACACGGGGCCGCAGCAGGCCCAAGATGGCGGCTCACCCACCAGCTTCTCCAGGGGGCAATTAGGGATGGGGAATAAACTCTGGGTCTGACCCAGCCACGCCCAGATTCCGCAAACAAATAAATGTGAAAAACTCCTGGAAATACTGAACTACCCGCCCAGGACATTACTGTGGACACGTGAGCAATCAAAAAAAAATAGTAGTTCCTCTTATTTCTTAAATCAGTTGACATCTCCTGACCATCTGTGGCCCAGTGACCATCGACTTGAGATAGTCATTTCCTGCTCTCTCCTCTCACAGTATCGTTTCGGTAAAGGGAGTTCCTCAAGGTCAGACATCTTCAGCCGCTACATCGTCCGGGATGGGCCCACTGTGGCCACCCTCGCTGGCGGACGGAGGGAGTATTGAAGGTGGGCGGCTGGAGTTACCGGTCGTGTGGTTCTTCTCCGACCAGGATGGTGTCTTCCCATCAGAAGTGGGGATGTTTGCGGATGACTGCACAATGTTCAGCACCATTCGCCACTCCTCAGATACTGAAGCCGTCTCCAAATGCAGCAAGACCTGGACAATATCCAGGCTTGGGGCTGACAAGGGGCAAGTTACATTCACGCCACACAAGCCCCAGGCAATGACCATCTCCTACAAGAGAGGATCTAACCATCGCCCCATTGACCATTCAATGGCGTTACCATCGCTGAATCCCCCACATCCTGGGGGTTACCATTGATCAGAAACTGAACTGGACCCAGCCATATAAATACTGTGGCTACCAGGGCAGGTCAGAGGCTGGGAATCCTGCGGAGAGTAACTCACCTCCTGACCCCCTCCCCCTCCCAAAGCCTGTCCACCATCGTACAAGGACACAAGTCAGGAGTGCGATGGGAGACTCTCCACTTGCCTGGATGAGCGCGGCTCCCAACCGCACTCGAGAAGCTGGACACCATCCAGGACAAAGCAGCCCCGCTCAATCGACACGCTGACCACCGACATTCACTCCCTCCACCCCCCCCCCCCGACGCACAGCGGCAGCCGTGTGCACCGTCTACAAGACGCCCCGCGGGAACTCCTCCTTCGACAGCACCTTCCAAACCCACGGCCCGTTACCGTCTAGAAGGACGAGGGGGGGCGGCAGACACACGGGGAACCCCCCCACCACCTGGAGATTCCCCTCCGAGTCACTCCCCATCCCGACTGGGGAATATATCGGCCGTTCCTTCACTGCGGCTGGGGTAGAATCCCGGCAACTCCCTCCCTAACAGCACGGTGGGTGTACCTACGCCACACGGGACCCTTGTTTGCCTCCTCCTCTCGGACAAAGCCTTATTCCAAAGTTGGGGAATGACTCTCAGTCACACCATTTCGCAAGGGGGGGGGGGGGGGGGGTGACCTCAGCCGTGATGGGCTAGCAGCGGTCAGGGGAACGGCCTGATCCCGCGCGGTAGCCTGGGTAAAGGAGCTTACCAGCCAGGACGAGGAGGCAGAAAGCGAGTTCGACCATCAGGTTCATATTGGCTGGAGGAGGGATCAGAGGTCACTGTGTTGCTCTGTTCCTCTGTCGCTGTGACCCTGTATCGCTCTGTCGCTGCGTTGCTCTGTCCCTCTGTCGCTGTGTCGCTGTGTTGCTGTGTCGCTCTGTCTCGCTCTCTGACGCTCTGTTCCTCTGTCGCTGTGTCCCTGTGTTGCTGTGTCGCTCTGTCTCGCTCTCTGACGCTCTGTCCCTCTATCGCTGTGTCCGTGTATCGCTCTGTCGCTCTGTCTCGCTCTCTGACGCTCTGTCCCTCTATCGCTGTGTCCCTGTGCAGAGCTGGAGAATAAGTGCCTGCTCCTCCCTCAAATTATCTTTCACATTGAATCAGCTTCACTCGCTGGCCGCTGACTACACACCCAGCTTCCTGTGTGAGGAGTCAGTGACTGAGTGTGTGAGTGAGTGTGTTTGAGTGTGTGAGTGTTTGTGAGTGTGTGGGAGTGAGTGTGTTAGTGTGTGTGTGTGGGAGTGAGTGTGTTAGTGTGAGTGAGTGTGAGTGTGTGAGTGCGGGAGTAAGTGTGGAAGTGAGTGTGGGAGTGTGGGAGTGAGTGTGTGAGTGTGAGTCAGTGTGTGAATGTGAGTATGTGAGTTTAAATGTGAGTGTGTGAGTGTGGGCTAGAGTGTGTGTGTGTGTGGGAGTGAGTGAGTGGGAGAGTATGAGTGAGTGTGGGAGTGAGTGTGTGAGTGAGTGTGTGTGGGAGTGAATGTGTGAGTCTGAGTGTGAGTATGCAAGTGTGCAAGTGTGTGTGAATGTGTGTGAGTGTGTGTGAGCGTGTGTCAGTGTGTGAGTGTGTGTGAGCGTGAGTGTGTGTGAGTGTGCGAGTGAGTGTGGGAGAGTGGGAGTGAGTGTGTCAATTTGGGTGTGAGTGTGGGAGAGTGAGTGAGTGTGTGTGAGTGTGTCAGTGTGGGAATGAGTGTGTGTGTGTGAGTGTGTCAGTGTGGGAGTGAGTGTGTGAGTGTGTGAGTGTGAGAGTCTGAGAGAATGTGTGAGTGTGAGTGTGTGAGTGTGACTGTGAGTGAGTGTGGGAGTGAGTGGGTGAGTGTGATTGTGTGAGCGTGGGCATGTGTGAGTGTGGGAGTAGTGTGTGAGTGTGTGAGCGTGAGCATGAGTGAGTGTGGGAGTGAGTGAGTGTGAGAGTTTGTGAGTGTGTGTGTGTGTGAGTGTGAGAGTGAGTGTGTGAGTGTGCGAGTGCATGTGGGTGTGAGTGTGAGTGTGGGAGTGAGTCTCTGAGTGTGTGAGTGTGGGGGTGGCTGTGTAAGTGTGTGTGTCTGGGAGTGTGTGTGGGTGTGAGTCTGTGAGTGCGGGAGTGTGAATTTGGGAGTGAGCCTCTGAGTGTGTGAGTGTGCGAGTGTGAGTGTGGGAGCAAGCCTGTGAGTGTAAGTGTGTGTGAGTGTGTGAGTGTGAGTGTGGGACTGAGTGTGTGAGTGTGGTGTGTGAGTGTGCGAGTCTGTGAGTGTGCAAGTGTGAGTGTGTGTGAGTGTGAATGTGGGAGTGCGTGGGTGAATGTGGGAGTGTGCAAGTGTGTGGGAGTGTGAGTGTGAGAGTGTGTGAATGTGAGTGTGTATGAGTGTGGCAGTGAGTCTCTGAGTGTGTCAGTTTGGGAGTGAGTGTGAGTGTGTGTGTGGGAGTGAGTGTGTGAATATGGTGTACGAGTGTGTAAGTGTTAAGTGTGGGAGTGAGTGTGGCAGTGAGTCTGTGAGTGTGTGTGTAAGTGTGTGTGAGTGTGCGAGTGTGAGTGTGGGAATGAGTGTGTGTGTAGTGTGCGAGTGTGCGAGTGTGCGAGTGTGTGAGTGTGCGAGTGTGAGTGTGTGTGAGTGTGAGTATGGGAGTGCGTGTCTGAATATGTGAGTGTGCGAGTGGGAGTGTGTGTGTGAATGTGAGTGTGGGAGTGTGTGTGAATGTGTGAGTGTGCGAGTGTGTGAGTGTGTGGGAATGAGTGTGTGAGTGTGTGAGTGTGCGAGTGTGAGTGTGTGGAAGTGAGTGTGTGAATGTGTGAGTGTGCGAGTGTGTGAAGGTGGGAGTGAGTCTGTGAGTGTCTGAGTGTGGCAGTGAGTGTGTGAATGTGGGAGTGAGTGTGAGTGTCGGAGTGAGTGTCTGAGTGTGGCAGTGTGTGTGTGAATGTGGGAGTGAGTGCCTAAGTGTGGGAGTGAGTGTGAGTGTGGGAGTGAGTGTCTGAGTGTGTGAGTGAGTGTGAATGTGCGAGTGAGTGTGATTGACACATCGGGGGACAGTCGTCATTAACCAGGCCTGGTGAGACCAGCGATTGAGCATTCAGCCCCTCCTAAACTCTGCTCAGTCCCTCTATCCCTCACTCCAGTGTCCCTCAGTCCCATTGCCCCTCACTCCAGTGTCCATCAGTCCCACTGTCCCCCACTCCAGTGTTCCTCAGTCCCACAGTCCCTCACTCCAGTGTCCCTCAGTCCCACTGCCCCTCACTTCAGTGTCCCTCATTCCCATTGCCCCTCACTCCAGTGTCCCTCAGTCCCACTCCCCTCACTCCAGAGTCCCAGTCCCACTCCAGTGTTCCTCAGTCCCACTGCCCCTCACTCCAGTATCCCTCAGTCCCACTCCCCTCACTCCAGTGTTCCTCAGTCCCACAGTCCCTCACTCCAGTGTCCCTCAGTCCCACTGTCCCTCACTCCAGTGTCCCCTCAGTCCCACTGTCCCTCACTCCAGTGTACGTCAGTCCCACTGTCCCTCACTCCAGTATCCCTCAGTCCCACTGTCCCTCACTCCAGTGTCCCTCAGTCCCACTGTCCCTCACTCCAGTGTCCCCTCAGTCCCACTGTCCCTCACTCCAGTGTCCCCTCAGTCCCACTACCCCTCACTCCAGTGTACCTCAGTCCCACTGTTCCTCCAGAGTCCCTCAGTCCCACTGTCCCTCACTCCAGTGTCCCTCAGTCCCACTGCCCTCACTCCAGTGTCCCCTCAGTCCCACTGCCCCTCTCCCCAGTGTCCCTCAGTCCCACTGACCCTAACTCCAGTGTCACCTCAGCCCCACTGTCCCTCACTCCAGTGTCCCTCAGTCCCACTGTCCCACACCAGTGTTCCCTCAGTCCCACTGCCCCTCACTCCAGTGTCCCTCAGCCCCACTGTCCCTCACTCCAGTGTCCCTCAGTCACACAGTCCATCCAGTGTCCCTCAGTCCCACTGTCCCAAACTCCAGTGTCCCTCAGCCCCACTGTCCCTCACTCCAGTGTCCCTCAGTCCCAGAGTCCCTCCAGTGTCCCTCAGTCCCACTGTCCCTCACTCCAGTGTCCCCCTCAGTCCCACTGTCCCTCACTACAGTGTTCCTCAGTCCCACTGCCCCTCACTCCAGTGTCCCTCGGTCCCACTGTCCCTCACTCCAGAGTCCCTCAATCCCACTGTCCCTCACTTGTGTCCCCTCAGTCCCACTGTCCCTCACTCCAGTTTCCCTCAATCCCACTGTCCCTCACTCCAGTGTCCCCTCAGTCCCACTGCCCCTCACTCCAGTGTCCCTCAGTTCCACTGTCCCTCACTCCAGGGTCCCTCAGTAACATTGTCCCTCCCTCCAGTGTCCCCTCAATCCCACTGTCCCTCACTCCAGTGTCCCTCAGTCCCACTGTCCCTCACTCCAGTGTCCCCTCAATCCCACTGTCCCTCACTCCAGTGGTCCCTCAGCCACACTGTCCCTCACTCCAGTATCCCCTCAGTCCCACTGTCCTTCACTCCAGTGTCCCTCAGTAACATTGTCCCTCACTCCAGTGTCCCCTCAATCCCACTGTCCCTCATTCCAGTGTCCCTCAGTCCTGCTATCCCTCACTCTAGGGTCCCTCAGTCCCACTGTCCCTCACTCGTGTCCCCTCAATCCCACTGTCCCTCACTCCAGTGGTCCCTCAGTCACACTGTCCCTCACTCCAGTATCCCCTCAGTCCCACTGTCCTTCACTCCAGTGTCCCTCAGTCACACTGTCCCTCACTCCAGTGTCCCTCAGTCCCACTGCCCCTCACTCCAGTGTCCCTCAGTCCCACTGTCCCTCACTCCAGTGTCCCCTCAGTCCCACTGTCCCTCACTCCAGTGTCCCTCAGTCCCACTGTCCCTCACCAGTGTCCCCTCAGTCCCACTACCCCTCACTCCAGTGTCCCTCAGTCCCACTGTCCCTCACTCCAATGGTCCCTCAGTGCCACTGTCCCGCACTCCAGTGTCCCTCAGCCCCACTGTCCCTAAATCCAGTGTCCCTCAGTCCCACAGTCCCACTGCCCTCACTCCAGTGTCCCTCAGTCCCACTGTCCCTCACTCCAGTGTCCCTCAGTCCCACTGTCCCTCCAGTGTCCCTCAGTCCCACTGTCCGTCACTCCAGTGTCCTTCAGTCCCACTGTCCCTCACTCCAGTGTCCCTCAGTCCCATTGCCCGTCACTCCAGTGTCCCTCAGTCCCACTGCCCCTCACTCCAGTGGTCCCTCAGTCCCATTGCCCGTCACTCCAGTGTCCCTCAGTCCCACTGCCCCTCACTCCAGTGTCCCTCAGTCCCACTCCATTGTCCCTCAGTCCCTCTGTCCCTCACTCCAGTGGTCCCTCAGTCCCACTGCCCCTCACTCCAGTGGTCCCTCAGTCCCACTGTCCCTCACTCCAGTGTCCCTCAGTCCCACTATCCCTCACTCCAGTGTTTCCTCAGTCCCACTTTCCCTCACTCCACTGTCCCTCAGTCCCACTCCAGTGTCCCTCAGTCCTATGGTCCCTCTCTCCAGTGTCCCTCAGTCCCATTGTCCCTCACTCCAGTGTCCCTCAGTCCCACTCCATTGTCCCTCAGTCCCTCTGTCCCTCACTCCAGTGGTCCCTCAGTCACACTGTCCCTCACTCCAGTATCCCCTCAGTCCCACTGTCCTTCACTCCAGTGTCCCTCAGTCACACTGTCCCTCACTCCAGTGTCCCTCAGTCCCACTGCCCCTCACTCCAGTGTCCCTCAGTCCCACTGTCCCTCACTCCAGTGTCCCCTCAGTCCCACTGTCCCTCACTCGTGTCCCTCAGTCCCACTGTCCCTCACTCCAGTGTCCCCTCAGTCCCACTGTCCCTCACTCCAATGGTCCCTCAGTGCCACTGTCCCTCACTCCAGTGTCCCTCAGCCCCACTGTCCCTAAATCCAGTGTCCCTCAGTCCCACAGTCCCTCCAGTGTCCCTCAGTCCCACTGCCCCTCAATCCCATGTCCTTCAATCCCACTGCCCTCACACCAGTGTCCCTCAGTCCCACTGTCCCTCACTCCAGTGTCCCTCAGTCCCACTGTCCCTCCAGTGTCCCTCAGTCCCACTGTCCGTCACTCCAGTGTCCTTCAGTCCCACTGTCCCTCATTCCAGTGGTCCCTCAGTCCCACTGCCCCTCACTCCAGTGTCCCTCAGTCCCACTCCATTGTCCCTCAGTCCCTCTGTCCCTTACTCCAGTGGTCCCTCAGTCCCACTGTCCCTCACTCCAGTGGTCCCTCAGTCCCACTGTCTCTCACTCCAGTGTCCCTCAGTCCCACTATCCCTCACTCCAGTGTTTCCTCAGTTCCACTGTCCCTCACTCCACTGTCCCTCAGTCCCACTCCAGTGTCCCTCAGTCCCATGGTCCCTCTCTCCAGTGTCCCTCAGTCCCATTGTCCCTCACTCCAGTGTCCCTCAGTCCCACTCCATTGTCCCTCAGTCCCTCTGTCCCTCACTCCAGTGGTCCCTCAGTCACACTGTCCCTCACTCCAGTGGTCCCTCAGTCCCACTGTCCTCCACTCCAGTTGTTCCTCACTCCAGTCGCCCCCCACTCCAGTTGCCTCTCACTCCAGTTACCCTCACTCCAGTTGCCCCTCACTCCAGTCGCCCCTCAGTCCCACTGTCCCCCACTCCAGTTGCCCCTCACTCCAGTCGCCCCTCACTCCAGTTTCCTCTCACTCCAGTTACCCTCACTCCAGTTGGCCCTCACTCCAATCGCCCCTCACACCAGTTTCCTCTCACTCCAGTCACCCTCACTCCAGTTGCCCCTCACTCCAGTTGCCCCTCACTCCAGTGTTCCCTCAGTCCCACAGTCCCTCACTCCAGTGGTCCCTCAGTCCCACTGCCCCTCACTCCAGTGGTCCCTCAGTCCCACTGTCCCTCACTCCAGTGGTCCCTCAGTCCCACTGTCCCTCACGCCAGTGGTCCCTCAATCCCACTGTCCCTCACTCCAGTGGTCCCTCAGTCCCACTGTCCCCCACTCCAGTCGCCCCTCACTCCAGTCGCCCCTCACTCCAGTTCCCCTCACTCCAGTTGCCCCTCACTCCAGTCGCCCCTCACTCCAGTTGCCCCTCACTCCAGTCACCCCTCACTCCAGTTTCCTCTCACTCCAGTTGCCCCTCACTCCAGTTGCCCCTCACTCCAGTTGCCCCTGACTCTAGTTGCCCCTCACTCCAGTTGTGCCTCACTCCAGTTGCTCCTCATTCCAATTGTCCCTCACTCTTAAGGGTTTTGCCATTTACGGTTTACCCCTCTATGTTAGACCTACCAAAATGCATTACCTCACATTTGTCCGGATTAAACTCCATTTGCCATTTCTCTGCCCAAGTCTCCAACGTAGCTCTGTCCTGCTGTATCCTCTGACAGTCCTGAGCTCTATCTGCCACTCCACCAACCTTGGTGTCATCTGTAACCGTCTCTGCTGGCATCATCTTGAAGTGTATTGACAGTCAGAGAGATCCAGGTGTACAGGTCCACAGGTCACTGAAAGGGGCGACACAGGTGGAGAAGGTAGTCAAGAAGGCAGACGGCATGCTTGCCTTCATTGGCCGGGGCATTGAGTATAAGAATTGGCAAGTCATGTTGCAGCTGTATAGAACCTTAGTTAGGCCACATTTGGAGTATAGTGTTCAATTCTGGTCGCCACACTACCAGAAGGATGTGGAGGCTTTAGAGAGGGTGCAGAAGGGATTTACCAGGATGTTGCCTGGTACGGAGGGCATTAGCTATGAGGAGCGGTTGAATAAACTCGGCTTGTTCTCACTGGAACGACAAGATTGAGGGGCGACCTGATCGAGGTCTACAAAATTATGAGGGGCATAGACAGAGTGGATCAACAGAGGCTTTTTCCCCAGGGTAGAGGGGTCAATTACTAGGGGGCATAGGTTTAAGATGCGAGGGGCAAGGTTTAGAGGAGATGTTAGGCAAGTTTTTTTACACAGAGGGTAGTGGTCCTCCACCCTATCCCCGTAACCCCATCTAACCTTTTTGGGACACTAAGGGGCAATTTATCACGGCCTATCCACCTAACCCGCACATCTTTCGGGGCTTGTGGGAGGAAACCGGAGCACCCGGAGGGAACCCACGGCAGACACGGGGGAGAACATGCAGACTCCGCACAGGCAGCGACCAGAGCCGGGAATCGAACCCTGGAGCCTCGAAGCAACAGTGCTAACCACGGTGCCGCCCCCAAAACGATTACGTCACCTTCTACGAAGTGTTCCATTGCTTGTCGGAAAATTTCAGATGCTGAAATGATACCATCTTATCGACCCGTGAGCCTGTCTAATTTACTGTCGTACCCATTTGGTCACTTCTCATCCCGGGCTCTGCCATTTCTCTTACTCCCTCTCGCTCCCTCGGGTTTGTCACAGGTGTGTGCGTGTGTGTGGGGGAGTTCTCCGGGGGAAGGCGGGATTAAAGAAATGAACTTGATCATCAGAAACGATAATGAATGGGGGAGCAGGTTCGAAGGGCTGAATGGCCTCCTCAAACACAGTCAGAGTGGAAAGGTTGCGTAGGCAACCCTGGTTCAGCCTCCCTGTCCCCTCACATCATCCCCACACACAGAGACACAGAGAGAGGCCTCCCACAGCTCAGTCTCCAAATCGCCCTCCGCCCTCCCACACAACACAAATGGGACGTTCTGCGGGAACGATATCTCCAACATTCACTCAAAGTTTCACTTTTCCAGAAAGGGGAAGTTGCTTCACAACATACAGGGACGGAAATAGATTGCACAGGCACGAGAGAGGCAGTGACGCACAGTCCTCTGCTTAACACACACGTGCCATCATGGGAATGTTTGATCGACAGTTTAGAGTGAGCTTTACTCTGTATCTAACCCCGTGCTGTACCTGTCCTGGGAATGTTTGATCGACAGTTTAGAGTGAGCTTTACTCTGTATCTAACCCCGTGCTGTACCTGCCCTGGGAGTGTTTGATGGGGACAGTGTAGAGGGAGCTTTACTCTGTATCTAACCCCGTGCTGTACCTGTCCTGGGAGTGTTTGATGGGGACAGTGTAGAGGGAGCTTTACTCGGTATCTAACCCCGTGCTGTACCTGTCCTGGGAGTGTTTGATGGGGACAGTGTAGAGGGAGCTTTACTCTGTATCTAACCCCGTGCTGTACCTGTCCTGGGAGTGTTTGATGGGGACAGTGTAGAGGGAGCTTTACTCTGTATCTAACACGGTGCTGTACCTGTCCTGGGAGTGTTTGATGGGGACAGTGTAGAGGGAGCTTTACTCTGTATCTAACCCCATGCTGTACCTGTCCTGGGAGTGTTTGATGGGGACAGTGTAGAGGGAGTGTTACTCTGTATCTAATCCCGTGCTGTACCTGCCCTGGGAGTGTTTGATGGGGACAGTGTAGAGGGAGCTTTACTCTGTATCTAACCCCGTGCTGTACCTGTCCTGGGAGTGTTTGATGGGGACAGTGTAGAGGGAGCTTTACTCTGTATCTAACCCCGTGCTGTACCTGTCCTGGGAGTGTTTGATGGGGACAGTGTAGAGGGAGCTTTACTCTGTATCTAACTCCGTGCTGTACCTGTCCTGGGAGTGTTTGATGGGGACAGTGTAGAGGGAGCTTTACTCTGTATCTAACCCCGTGCTGTACCTGTCCTGGGAGTGTTGATGGGGACAGTATAGAGGGAGCTTTACTCTGTATCAAACCCCGTGCTGTACCTGTCCTGGGAGTGTTTGATGGGAGACAGTGTCGAGGGAGCTTTACTCTGTATCTAACCCCGTGCTGTACCTGTCCTGGGAGTGTTTGATGGGGACAGCGTAGAGGGAGCTTTACTCTGTATCTAACCCCGTGCTGTACCTGCCCTGGGAGTGTTTGATGGGGACAGTGTAGAGGGAGCTTTACTCTGTATCTAACCCCGTGCTGTACCTGTCCTGGGAGTGTTTGATGGGGACAGTGTAGAGGGAGCTTTACTCTGTATCTAACCCGTGCTGTACCTGTCCTGGGAGTGTTTGATGGGGAGAGTGTAGAGGGAGCTTTACTCTGTATCTAACACCGTGCTGTACCAATCCTGGGAGTGTTTGATGGGGACAGTGTAGAGGGAGCTTTACTTTGTATCTAACCCCGTGCTCTACCTGTCCTGTGAGTGTTTGATGGGGACAGTGTAGAGGGAGCTTTACTCTGTATCTAACCCCGTGCTGTACCTGTCCTGGGAGTGTTGATGGGGACAGTGTAGAGGGAGCTTTACTCTGTATGTAACCCCGTGCTGTACCTGTCCTGGGAGTGTTTGATGGGAGACAGTGTCGAGGGAGCTTTACTCTGTATCTAACCCCGTGCTGTACCTGTCCTGGGAGTGTTTGATGGGGACAGTGTAGAGGGAGCTTTACTCTGTATATAACCCCGTGCTGTACCTGTCCTGGGAGTGTTTGATGGGGACAGTGTGGAGGGAGCTTTACTCTGTATCCAACACCGTGCTGTACCTGTCCTGGGAGTGTTTGATGGGGAGAGTGCAGAGGGAGCTTTACTCTGTTTCTAACACTGTGCTGTACCTGGCCTGGGAGTGTTTGATGGGGAGAGTGTAGAGGGAGCTTTACTCTGTATCTAACCCCGTGCTGTTCTTGTCCTGGGAGTGTTTGATGGGGACAGTGTAGAGGGAGCTTTACTCTGTATCTAACCCCGTGCTGTCCCTGTTCTGGGAGTGTTTGATGGGGACAGTGTAGAGGGAGCTTTACTCTGTATCTAACCCCATGCTGTACCTGTCCTGGGAGTGATTGATGGGGACAGTGTAGAGGGAGCTTTACTCTGTATCTAACCCCGTGCTGTACCTGTCCTGGGAGTGTTTGATGGGGACAGTGTAGAGGGAGCTTTACTCTGTATCTAACCGCGTGCTGTACATGTCCTGGGAGTGTTTGATGGGAACAGTGTAGAGGGAGCTTTACTCTGTATCTAACCCCGTGCTGTACCTGTCCTGGGAGTGTTTGATGGGGACAGTGTAGAGGGAGCTTTACTCTGTATCTAACCCCGTGCTGTACCTGTCCTGGGAGTGTTTGTTGGGGACAGTGTAGAGGGAGCTTTACTCTGTATCTAACCACGTGCTGTACCTGTCCTGTGAGTGTTTGATGGGGACAGTGTAGAGGGAGCTTTACTCTGTATCTAACACCGTGCTGTACCTGTCCTGGGAGTGTTTGATGGGGACAGTGTAGAGGGAGCTTTACTCTGTATCTAACCCCGTGCTGTACCTGTCCTGGGAGTGTTTGATGGGGACAGTGTAGAGGGAGCTTTACTCTGTATCTAACCCCGTGCTGTACCTGTCCTGGGAATGTTTGATCGACAGTTTAGAGTGAGCTTTACTCTGTATCTAACCCCGTGCTGTACCTGCCCTGGGAGTGTTTGATGGGGACAGTGTAGAGGGAGCTTTACTCTGTATCTAACCCCGTGCTGTACCTGTCCTGGGAGTGTTTGATGGGGACAGTGTAGAGGGAGCTTTACTCGGTATCTAACCCCGTGCTGTACCTGTCCTGGGAGTGTTTGATGGGGACAGTGTAGAGGGAGCTTTACTCTGTATCTAACCCCGTGCTGTACCTGTCCTGGGAGTGTTTGATGGGGACAGTGTAGAGGGAGCTTTACTCTGTATCTAACACGGTGCTGTACCTGTCCTGGGAGTGTTTGATGGGGACAGTGTAGAGGGAGCTTTACTCTGTATCTAACCCCGTGCTGTACCTGTCCTGGGAGTGTTTGATGGGGACAGTGTAGAGGGAGTGTTACTCTGTATCTAATCCCGTGCTGTACCTGCCCTGGGAGTGTTTGATGGGGACAGTGTAGAGGGAGCTTTACTCTGTATCTAACCCCGTGCTGTACCTGTCCTGGGGTGTTTGATGGGGACAGTGTAGAGGGAGCTTTACTCTGTATCTAACCCCGTGCTGTACCTGTCCTGGGAGTGTTTGATGGGGACAGTGTAGAGGGAGCTTTACTCTGTATCTAACTCCGTGCTGTACCTGTCCTGGGAGTGTTTGATGGGGACAGTGTAGAGGGAGCTTTACTCTGTATCTAACCCCGTGCTGTACCTGTCCTGGGAGTGTTGATGGGGACAGTGTAGAGGGAGCTTTACTCTGTATCAAACCCCGTGCTGTACCTGTCCTGGGAGTGTTTGATGGGAGACAGTGTCGAGGGAGCTTTACTCTGTATCTAACCCCGTGCTGTACCTGTCCTGGGAGTGTTTGATGGGGACAGCGTAGAGGGAGCTTTACTCTGTATCTAACCCCGTGCTGTACCTGCCCTGGGAGTGTTTGATGGGGACAGTGTAGAGGGAGCTTTACTCTGTATCTAACCCCGTGCTGTACCTGTCCTGGGAGTGTTTGATGGGGACAGTGTAGAGGGAGCTTTACTCTGTATCTAACCCGTGCTGTACCTGTCCTGGGAGTGTTTGATGGGGAGAGTGTAGAGGGAGCTTTACTCTGTATCTAACACCGTGCTGTACCAATCCTGGGAGTGTTTGATGGGGACAGTGTAGAGGGAGCTTTACTTTGTATCTAACCCCGTGCTCTAACTGTCCTGTGAGTGTTTGATGGGGACAGTGTAGAGGGAGCTTTACTCTGTATCTAACCCCGTGCTGTACCTGTCCTGGGAGTGTTGATGGGGACAGTGTAGAGGGAGCTTTACTCTGTATCTAACCCCGTGCTGTACCTGTCCTGGGAGTGTTTGATGGGAGACAGTGTCGAGGGAGCTTTACTCTGTATCTAACCCCGTGCTGTACCTGTCCTGGGAGTGTTTGATGGGGACAGTGTAGAGGGAGCTTTACTCTGTATATAACCCCGTGCTGTACCTGTCCTGGGAGTGTTTGATGGGGACAGTGTGGAGGGAGCTT
Organism: Scyliorhinus canicula; assembly: GCF_902713615.1. Classification (NCBI taxonomy): domain Eukaryota; kingdom Metazoa; phylum Chordata; class Chondrichthyes; order Carcharhiniformes; family Scyliorhinidae; genus Scyliorhinus; species Scyliorhinus canicula. The sequence goes on from NW_024055500.1 coordinate 4,795,322, forward strand.
TACTCTGTATCCAACCCCGTGCTGTACCTGTCCTGGGAGTGTTTGATGGGGAGAGTGCAGAGGGAGCTTTACTCTGTTTCTAACACTGTGCTGTACCTGGCCTGGGAGTGTTTGATGGGGAGAGTGTAGAGGGAGCTTTACTCTGTATCTAACCCCGTGCTGTTCTTGTCCTGGGAGTGTTTGATGGGGACAGTGTAGAGGGAGCTTTACTCTGTATCTAACCCCGTGCTGTCCCTGTTCTGGGAGTGTTTGATGGGGACAGTGTAGAGGGAGCTTTACTCTGTATCTAACCCCATGCTGTACCTTTCCTGGGAGTGATTGATGGGGACAGTGTAGAGGGAGCTTTACTCTGTATCTAACCCCGTGCTGTACCTGTCCTGGGAGTGTTTGATGGGGACAGTGTAGAGGGAGCTTTACTCTGTATCTAACCGCGTGCTGTACATGTCCTGGGAGTGTTTGATGGGAACAGTGTAGAGGGAGCTTTACTCTGTATCTAACCCCGTGCTGTACCTGTCCTGGGAGTGTTTGATGGGGACAGTGTAGAGGGAGCTTTACTCTGTATCTAACCCCGTGCTGTACCTGTCCTGGGAGTGTTTGTTGGGGACAGTGTAGAGGGAGCTTTACTCTGTATCTAACCACGTGCTGTACCTGTCCTGTGAGTGTTTGATGGGGACAGTGTAGAGGGAGCTTTACTCTGTATCTAACACCGTGCTGTACCTGTCCTGGGAGTGTTTGATGGGGACAGTGTAGAGGGAGCTTTACTCTGTATCTAACCCCGTGCTGTACCTGTCCTGGGAGTGTTTGATGGGGACAGTGTAGAGGGAGCTTTACTCTGTATCTAACCCCGTGCTGTACCTGTCCTGGGAATGTTTGATCGACAGTTTAGAGTGAGCTTTACTCTGTATCTAACCCCGTGCTGTACCTGCCCTGGGAGTGTTTGATGGGGACAGTGTAGAGGGAGCTTTACTCTGTATCTAACGCCGTGCTGTACCTGTCCTGGGAGTGTTTGATGGGGACAGTGTAGAGGGAGCTTTACTCGGTATCTAACCCCGTGCTGTACCTGTCCTGGGAGTGTTTGATGGGGACAGTGTAGAGGGAGCTTTACTCTGTATCTAACCCCGTGCTGTACCTGTCCTGGGAGTGTTTGATGGGGACAGTGTAGAGGGAGCTTTACTCTGTATCTAACACGGTGCTGTACCTGTCCTGGGAGTGTTTGATGGGGACAGTGTAGAGGGAGCTTTACTCTGTATCTAACCCCATGCTGTACCTGTCCTGGGAGTGTTTGATGGGGACAGTGTAGAGGGAGTGTTACTCTGTATCTAATCCCGTGCTGTACCTGCCCTGGGAGTGTTTGATGGGGACAGTGTAGAGGGAGCTTTACTCTGTATCTAACCCCGTGCTGTACCTGTCCTGGGGTGTTTGATGGGGACAGTGTAGAGGGAGCTTTACTCTGTATCTAACCCCGTGCTGTACCTGTCCTGGGAGTGTTTGATGGGGACAGTGTAGAGGGAGCTTTACTCTGTATCTAACTCCGTGCTGTACCTGTCCTGGGAGTGTTTGATGGGGACAGTGTAGAGGGAGCTTTACTCTGTATCTAACCCCGTGCTGTACCTGTCCTGGGAGTGTTGATGGGGACAGTGTAGAGGGAGCTTTACTCTGTATCAAACCCCGTGCTGTACCTGTCCTGGGAGTGTTTGATGGGAGACAGTGTCGAGGGAGATTTACTCTGTATCTAACCCCGTGCTGTACCTGTCCTGGGAGTGTTTGATGGGGACAGCGTAGAGGGAGCTTTACTCTGTATCTAACCCCGTGCTGTACCTGCCCTGGGAGTGTTTGATGGGGACAGTGTAGAGGGAGCTTTACTCTGTATCTAACCCCGTGCTGTACCTGTCCTGGGAGTGTTTGATGGGGACAGTGTAGAGGGAGCTTTACTCTGTATCTAACCCGTGCTGTACCTGTCCTGGGAGTGTTTGATGGGGAGAGTGTAGAGGGAGCTTTACTCTGTATCTAACACCGTACTGTCCCAATCCTGGGAGTGTTTGATGGGGACAGTGTAGAGGGAGCTTTACTTTGTATCTAACCCCGTGCTCTAACTGTCCTGTGAGTGTTTGATGGGGACAGTGTAGAGGGAGCTTTACTCTGTATCTAACCCCGTGCTGTACCTGTCCTGGGAGTGTTGATGGGGACAGTGTAGAGGGAGCTTTACTCTGTATCTAACCCCGTGCTGTACCTGTCCTGGGAGTGTTTGATGGAGACAGTGTCGAGGGAGCTTTACTCTGTATCTAACCCCGTGCTGTACCTGTCCTGGGAGTGTTTGATGGGGACAGTGTAGAGGGAGCTTTACTCTGTATATAACCCCGTGCTGTACCTGTCCTGGGAGTGTTTGATGGGGACAGTGTGGAGGGAGCTTTACTCTGTATCCAACCCCGTGCTGTACCTGTCCTGGGAGTGTTTGATGGGGAGAGTGCAGAGGGAGCTTTACTCTGTTTCTAACACTGTGCTGTACCTGGCCTGGGAGTGTTTGATGGGGAGAGTGTAGAGGGAGCTTTACTCTGTATCTAACCCCGTGCTGTTCTTGTCCTGGGAGTGTTTGATGGGGACAGTGTAGAGGGAGCTTTACTCTGTATCTAACCCCGTGCTGTCCCTGTTCTGGGAGTGTTTGATGGGGACAGTGTAGAGGGAGCTTTACTCTGTATCTAACCCCATGCTGTACCTGTCCTGGGAGTGATTGATGGGGACAGTGTAGAGGGAGCTTTACTCTGTATCTAACCCCGTGCTGTACCTGTCCTGGGAGTGTTTGATGGGGACAGTGTAGAGGGAGCTTTACTCTGTATCTAACCGCGTGCTGTACATGTCCTGGGAGTGTTTGATGGGACAGTGTAGAGGGAGCTTTACTCTGTATCTAACCCCGTGCTGTACCTGTCCTGGGAGTGTTTGATGGGGACAGTGTAGAGGGAGCTTTACTCTGTATCTAA
>NW_024055500.1:4798796-4819894 GCF_902713615.1 Scyliorhinus canicula
CCCGCTTCCTTCCTCTCACATTCTCTCTCTGATCCTGCCGCCTACACTCTGTCTCTTTGATCCCCCCCGTGTCTCCACAGCAGTCTCTGTATTTCACTCTTTCTACGTCCCGCGCTCTCTTCCCCGTGTCTCAGCCCCCTCATTCTTCCTCTGCCTCAAGCGCTCTGTCTTGTTCTTCCTCTGTGCCCCGAGCATTGCTCACACTCTCTCTCTCTCTCTCCCGCACACCTCCAGGTTTAATGGGGCTCCGTACAGAAGCACCTGCATGCTCCAGCCCACCAGCAGTTCCCTGGTGAACGTCACAGAGTGGGTGAGTGTGGGGCCTGGAGGGGGGGGGGGGGGGGGTTTATGGCGGGAGCATCGAGCTCGGTTTAAAGGATTTGTCCCCACCTTGCTCATCGCCCAACAGCTAGTGCATGAGTCACAGAAGGTTGGTTTACAAATGCAATAGGTGATTAAGAAGGCAAATGGAGTTTTGTCCTTCATTGCTCGAGGGATGGAGTTTAAGACTAGGGAGGTTATGCTGCAATTGTATAAGACGTTAGTGAGGCCACACCTAGAGTATTGTGTTCAGTTTTGGTCGCCTAACTTGGCAAAGGACATACTGGCACTAGATGGTGTGCAGAGGAGATTTACGAGGTTAATCCCAGAGCTGAAGGGGTTGGATTATGAGGAGAGGTTGAGTAGACTGGGACTGTACTCGTTGGAATTTAGACGGATGAGGGGGGGGATCTTATAGAAACATTTAAGATTATGAAGGGAATAGATAGGATAGATGCGGGCAGGTTGTTTCCACTGGCGGGTGACAGCAGAACTAGGGGGCATAGCCTCAAAATAAGGGGAAGTAGATTTAGGACTGAGTTTAGGAGGAACTTCTTCACCCAAAGGGTTGTGAATCTATGGAATTCCTTGCCCAGTGAAGCAGTTGAGGATCCTTCATTACATGTTTTTAAGGTAAAGATAGATAGTTTTTTGAAGAATAAAGGGATTAAGGGTTATGGTGTTCGGGCCGGAAAGTGGAGCTGAGTCCACAAAAGATCAGCCATGATCTAATTCAATGGCGGAGCAGGCTCGAGGGGCCAGATGGCCGACTCCTGCTCCTAGTTCTTATGTTCTTTCCCCGCTCCTGTCATCTTCTCCGCCCCTCTGACGGGAGATGTACCAGGAATGGAGCTTGTTGTCCTCTGGGGAAAGGTTTGGGCGGGCTGTGGAATTTGGAAGTATGGGAGACGGCCTTGTTGAAACATATCCGATTTTAAGTGGAGGTTGGCAGAGCGGAGGCTTCGAGGATGTTCCTGTCTGATGAATTTCAGATGTTTTAGGTGCAGGAAGGAGAAGCCCGGGTTACCGTGTGTGTGTGTGTGTGTGTGTGTGATTGCTGCAGTCACGTTTAATAAATAATCCTGCATTGAATGGTGTTGGCAGTCACAGGTGCAATTGAGGCACCGTAAAAAGGTTGGATGAATGAATTTTTGTTTCGATTAAGAGGGTACCCTGTGCCATGTTTAATTAGAGGCATTTGTGTTCCGTTAGTAAAATGGCACAACTCATGGGAGAAGTTGGAGTACGGCATGTTGTGGAGGTGTCGGTGTTGGACTGGGGTGAGCACAGTGTCATGTGAGAGTACCTTTAAGAAATGGGTGTTTATTACTGCAGTGATGTCAGATCCCGGACGAGCCCCCAGTTTGTTATAGGCCAGAACCCCAAAGTGTATCACGGAGTTCCCCTGACCCACAATTTTTACTAGATTGTGGTATGGGGAGCACACGGGCCCACTCTACAGGTGTGGCACAGCAGAAATGGAAAAGTATTTTTTAAAGCAAAACAATGTTTATTCTATGAACTCAAGTTAACCTTTTGAAAACATACAGTGAACATCTTAGCAACCATCAATTCAAATACAACCCCCAAAGACTACAACACTAAGTAATCCTTTAAGCTTTCCTTTTAACATCCACACGACTTAAAAAGAAAACCTTTAACAGAAGCACATCAGGTTAAAGTCACTACTGAAAACCTTGGGCAGCACGGTGGCCTAGTGGTTAGCACAACCGCCTCACGGCGCTGAAGTCCCAGGTTCGATCCCGGCTCTGGGTCACTGTCCGTGTGGAGTTTGCACATTCTCCCGTGTTTGCGTGGGTTTCGCCCCCACAACCCAAAAATGTGCAGAGTAGGTGGATTGGCCACACTAAATTGCCCCTTAATTGGAAAAATTAATTGGGTAATCTAAATTTAAAAAAAAAAAACAACTACTGAAAACCTTTACAATTCTGAATTCACCAAATGATCAAGAGATAGTCTTTGGATGGCAGAGAGATCAACAGGACACCTGCTCTGTCGGGCTTCAGCTCCAACACCGAAAACCAAACTAAAACACACCCTGCAGCAAACAGCCTAAAACAAAAGTAAAAAGCTGACTGACAGCCCAGCTCCACCCACTCCCTGACATCACTGCAGTAGTAAACACCCATTTCTGAAAGGTACTCTCACCACAGATATTTATATACACACCCATTTCCTAAAGGTACTCTCACATGACAAGTAAGAAGTCTGACAACACCAGGTTAAAGTTCAACAGGTTTGTTTCAAATCACTAGCTTTCGGAGCACAGCTCCTTCCTCAGGCGACACTGCTAACTCTCTAAGTGGATTGAGAGCTGAGATGGTTCTGGTGTTTGATTAGAAGTAAAGATAGCAGTTAAGGCGTTGTTGTCTCTGTATTGATTCGCGTTGTTTCAGGGGTAATTGCGAACCATTTTCTGGTGTGATGTGAAAGATGTTTTAATCCTGTGTTTAACCCTGCCGCATTGCTCTTGCGTTCCGTTCTGTCTCGTGTGTTCCAGCCTCCGTTTGTGGTGACGCTGGACGAGGTGGAGCTGGTTCATTTTGAGAGGGTGCAGTTCCACCTGAAGAATTTTGACATGGTGATTGTCTACAAGGACTACAGCAAAAAAGTGACCATGATCAACGCCATTCCAGTGGCCTCGCTCGACCCCATCAAAGAGTGGCTCAAGTACGGAGCTCCGTGATTCCGAGGGGGCGTTACTCTGTATCTAACCCCGTGCTGTACCTGTCCTGGGAGTGTTTGATGGGGACAGTGTAGAGGGAGCTTTACTCTGTATCTAACCCCGTGCTGTACCTGTCCTGGGAGTGTTTGATGGGGACAGTGTAGAGGGAGCTTTACTCTGTATCTAACCCCGTGCTGTACCTGTCCTGGGAGTGTTTGATGGGGACAGTGTAGAGGGAGTTTTACTCTGTATCTAACCCCGTGCTGTACCAATCCTGGGAGTGTTTGATGGGGACAGTGTAGAGGGAGCTTTACTCTGTATCTAACCCCGTGCTGTACCTGTCCTGGGAGTGTTTGATGGGGACAGTGTAGAGGGAGCTTTACTCTGTATCTAACCCCGTGCTGTACCTGTCCTGGGAGTGTTTGATGGGGACAGTGTAGAGGGAGTTTTACTCTGTATCTAACCCCGTGCTGTACCTAGAACATAGAACATAGAACAGTACAGCACAGAACAGGCCCTTCGGCCCTCAATGTTGTGCCGAGCCATGATCACCCTACTCAAACCCACGTATCCACCCTATACCCGTAACCCAACAACTCCCCCCCCCCCCTTAACCTTACTATTAGGACACTACGGGCAATTTATCATGGCCAATCCACCTAACCCGCACATCTTTGGACTGTGGGAGGAAACCGGAGCACCCGGAGGAAACCCACGCACACAGGGGGAGGACGTGCAGACTCCACACAGACAGTGACCCAGCCGGGAATCGAACCTGAGACCCTGGAGCTGTGAAGCATTTATGCTAACCACCATGCTACCCTGCTGCCCCTGGGAGTGTTTGATGGGGACAGTGTAGAGGGAGCTTTACTCTGTATCTAACCCCGTGCTGTACCTGTCCTGGGAGTGTTTGATGGGGACAGTGTAGAGGGAGCTTTACTCTATCTAACCCCGTGCTGTACCTGTCCTGGGAGTGTTTGATGGGGACAGTGTAGAGGGAGCTTTACTCTGTATCTAACCCTGTGCTGTATCTGTCCTGGGAGTGTTTGATGGGGACAGTGTAGAGGGAGCTTTACTCTGTATCTAACCCCGTGCTGTACCTGTCCTGGGAGTGTTTGATGGGGACAGTGTAGAGGGAGCTTTACTCTGTATCTAACCCTGTGCTGTACCTGTCCTGGGAGTGTTTGATGGGGACAGTGCAGAGGGAGCTTTACTCTGTATCTAACACCGTGCTGTACCTGTCCTGGGAGTGTTTGATGGGGACAGTGCAGAGGGAGCTTTACTCTGTATCTAACACCGTGCTGTACCTGTCCTGGGAGTGTTTGATGGGGACAGTGTAGAGGGAGCTTTACTCTGTATCTAACCCCGTGCTGCACCTGTCCTGGGAGTGTTTGATGGGGACAGTGTAGAGGGAGCTTTACTCTGTATCTAACCCCGTGCTGTACGTGTCCTGGGAGTGTTTGATGAGGACAGTGTAGAGGGAGCTTTACTCTGTATCTAACCCCGTGCTGCACCTGTCCTGGGAGTGTTTGATGAGGACAGTGTAGGGGGAGCTTTACTCTGTATCTAACCCCGTGCTGTACCTGTCCTGGGAGTGTTTGATGGGGACAGTGTAGAGGGAGCTTTACTCTGTATCTAACCCCGTGCTGTACCTGTCCTGGGAGTGTTTGATGGGGACAGTGTAGAAGGAGCTTTACTCTGTATCTAACACCGTGCTGTACCTGTCCTGGGAGTGTTTGATGGGGACAGTGCAGAGGGAGCTTTACTCTGTATCTAACACCGTGCTGTACCTGTCCTGGGAGTGTTTGATGGGGACAGTGTAGAGGGAGATTTACTCTGTATCTAACCCCGTGCTGTACCTGTCCTGGGAGTGTTTGATGGGGACAGTGTAGAGGGAGATTTACTCTGTATCTAACACCGTGCTGTACCTGTCCTGGGAGTGAAGGGGAATGGTTGTGAGCTGATGTGAACTTGGTTTTAAAGTGTTGTGTCCTGCTCTCCAGCTCCTGTGATCTGAAGTATACAGAGGGAGTACAGTCACTGAACTGGAGCAAGATCATGAAGACCATTGTCGATGACCCTGAGGGCTTCTTTGAACAAGGAGGCTGGTCGTTCTTGGAGCCTGAGGGTGATGTACGTACAGATGGGAGTGGTGGGTTGGGCAGTGTGGGGCGGTCTCCCTGTTCTCAGTCATCATCAATCGACAGTAATCCAGGCCTGTCTCTGTAACCTCCCTCCCTACATCCCTCCCTATCTCTGTAACCTCCTCCAGCCCCTACAACTCTCCCTATCTCTGTAACCTCCTCCAGCCCCTACACCCCTCCCTATCTCTGTAACCTCCTCCAGCCCCTACAACTCTCCCTATCTCTGTAACCTCCTCCAGCCCCCTACGCCCCTCCCTATCTCTGTAACCTCCTCCAGCTCCCTACAACCCTCCCTATCTCTGTAACCTCCCTCCCGACACCCCTCCCTATCTCTGTAACCTCCTCCAGCCCCTTCACCCCTCCCTATCTCTGTAACCTCCTCCAGCCCCTACACCCCTCCCTATCTCTGTAACCCCCTCCAGTCCCTACAACCCTCCCTATCTCTGTAACCTCCTCCAGCCTCCTACACCCCCCACCATCTCTGTAACCTCCTCCAGCCCCTACAACCCTCCCTATCTCTGTAACCTCCTCCAGCCCCTATAACCCTCCCTATCTCTGTAACCTCCTCCAGCCCCCTACACCTCTCCCTATCTCTGTAACTTCCTCCAACCCCCTACACCCCTCCCTATCTCTGTAACCTCCTCCAGCCCCCTACAACCATCCCTATCTCTGTAACCTCCTCCAGCCCCTACACCCCTCCCTATCTCTGTAACCTCCTCCAGCCCCCTACAACCCTCCCTATCTCTGTAACCTCCAGCCCCGACAACCCTCCCTATCACTGTAACCTCCTCCAGCCCCTACAACTCTCCCTGTCTCTGTAACCACCTCCAGCCCCGACAACCCTTCCTATCTCTGTAACCTCCCTCCCTACAGCCCTCCCTATCCCTGTAACCTCCCTCCCTACAACCCTCCCTATCTCTGTAACCTCCCTCCCTACAGCCCTCCCTATCTGTATAACCTCCCTCCCTATCTCTGTAACCACCCTCCCTATAGCCCTCCCTATCTCTGTAACCTCCCTCCCTGTCGCTCTAACCTCCTCCAGCCCCTACAACCCTCCCTATCTCTGTAACGTCCTCCAGCCCCTTACAACCCTTTGAGATGGAACAGAGAAAAGTACAGCACAGGAACAGGCCCTTCGGCCCTCCAAGCCCGTGCCGACCATGCTGCCCGTCTAAACTAAAATCTACACTTCCTGGGTCGGTATCCCTCTATTCCCATCCTATTCATGTATTTGTCAAGATGCCCCTTAAATGTCACTATCGTCCCGGCTTCCACCACCTCCTCCGGCAGCGAGTTCCAGGCACCCACTACCCTCTGTGTAAAAAACTTACCCCGTGCATCTCCTCTAAACCTTGCCCCTCGCATATTAAACCTATGCCCCCCCGAGTAATTGACCCCTCTATCCTGGGAAAAAGTCTCTGACTATCCACTCTGTCTATGCCCCTCATAATTTTGTAGACCTCTATCAGGTCGCCCCTCAACCTCCGTCGTTCCAGTGAGAACAAACCGAGTTTATTCAACCGCTCCTCATAGCTAATGCCCTCCATACCAGGCAACATCCTGGTAAATCTCTTCTGCAACCTCTCTAAAGCCTCCACATTCTTCCGGTAGTGTGGCGACCAGAATTGAACACTACTCCAAGTGTGGCCTAACTAAGGTTTAACTAACTACAGCTGCAACATGACTTGCCAATTTTTATACTTAATGCCCCGGCCAATGAAGGCAAACATGCCGTCTGCCTTCTTGACTACCTTCTCCACCTGTGTTGCCCCTTTCAGTGACCTGTGGACCTGTACACCTAGATCTCTCTGACTGTCAATACTCTTGAGGGTTCTACCATTCACTGTATATTCCCTACCTACATTAGACCTTCCAAAATGCATTACCTCACATTTGTCTGGATTAAACTCCATCTGCCATCTCTCCGCCCAAGTCTCCAAACGATCTAAATCCTGCTGTATCCTCTGACAGCCCTCATCGCTATCCGCAATTCCACCAACCTTTGTGTCGTCTGCAAACTTACCAATCAGACCAGTTACATTTTCCTCCGGATCAAGTTGCAGTGAAATGCGAGGTCCTCCTATAAATCTGTGCGAATGCTTGTTGTCCAATTCTCTCCTGACGTTGTGTCTCCCCCGTTTGCAGGATCTCCAAATCTCCTCGTACCCACCGACACGCCCCACCCGTCTCCACTCCCCCTGAGACCCATCCTCTGTATGCGAAAATGAAAATGGCTTATTGTCACGAGTCGGCTTCAAATGAAGTTACTGTGAAAAGCCCCTAGTCGCCACATTCCGGCACCTGTCCGGGGAGGCTGTTCCGGGAATCGAACCGTGCTGCTGGCCTGCTTTAAAAGCCAGAGATTTAGCCCTGTGTTAAACTAGCCCCAGAGAGAGAGAGAGACAGCGCGCGACAGGCGGAGAGCACGACGGGCAGGGAGTGCGATGGGATACGGGACAATAACGATGGCTACCTCCCAGGGGACACTCCCCTCGATCCACCACCCTTCCCCAAACATGCGTGGTCCGTCTGCATTTATCGTTCTGCTGTCGTGCGGAAGGCTGAGGCCACATTCGGCAGTGACACCCCATCAGGAGACCGGGATTTGCGCCCAGGTCTGTGCGAAGGGGCCTCGGGTACCACACTGGGTGCGGTAGAGCCAGGCTCACTCACTCACACTCACCCTCGTGACCCTCTGCCTTTGTATACCCCACCCTCACAGGGCAGCGAGGTGGAGGAACATGACTCTGAATCCGAGATGGAAGACGAAACATTTAATCCCACGGATGATGATGATGAAGTGGAAGATGAGGACAGCGATGAAGATTACTCATCAGAGACGGAGGAATCCGGTGAGCATCCGGAGCTCGGCAACTGAGGGGGGGGGGGGGTCAGTACTGAGGGAGTGCCGCACTGTCAGAGGGTCAGTACTGAGGGAGTGCTGCACTGTCAGAGGGTCAGTACTGAGGGAGTGCCGCACTGTCAGAGGGTCAGTACTGAGGGAGCAACGCACTGTCAGAGGGTCAGTACTGAGGGAGCGCTGCACTGTCAGAGGGTCAGTACTGAGGGAGTGCCGCACTGTCAGAGGGTCAGTACTGAGGGAGTGCTGCACTGTCAGAGGGTCAGTACTGAGGGAGTGCCGCACTGTCAGAGGGTCAGTACTGAGGGAGCAACGCACTGTCAGAGGGTCAGTACTGAGGGAGCGCTGCACTGTCAGAGGGTCAGTACTGAGGGAGCGCTGCACTGTCAGAGGGTCAGTACTGAGGGAGTGCCGCACTGTCAGAGGGTCAGTACTGAGGGAGCAACGCACTGTCAGAGGGTCAGTACTGAGGGAGCGCTGCACTGTCAGAGGGTCAGTACTGAGGGAGCGCTGCACTGTCAGAGGGTCAGTACTGAGGGAGTGCCGCACTGTCAGAGGGTCGGTACTGAGGGAGTGCTGCACTGTCAGAGGGTCAGTACTGAGGGAGTGCCGCACTGTCAGAGGGTCAGTACTGAGGGAGTGCCGCACTGTCAGAGGGTCAGTACTGAGGGAGTACCGCACTGTCAGAGGGTCAGTGCTGAGGGAGTGCCGCACTGTCAGAGGGTCAGTACTGAGGGAGTGCCGCACTGTCAGAGGGTCAGTACTGAGGGAGTGCCGCACTGTCAGAGGGTCAGTACTGAGGGAGTACCGCACTGTCAGAGGGTCAGTGCTGAGGGAGTGCCGCACTGTCAGAGGGTCAGTACTGAGGGAACTCCGCACTGTCAGAGGGTCAGTACTGAGGGAGTGCTGCACTGTCAGAGGGTGAGTACTGAGGGAGTGCTGCACTGTCAGAGGGTCAGTACTGAGGGAGTGCCGCACTGTCAGAGGGTCAGTACTGAGGGAGCGCCGCACTGTCAGAGGGTCAGTACTGAGGGAGTGCTGCACTGTCAGAGGGTCAGTACTGAGGGAGCGCCGCACTGTAGGAGGGTCAGTACTGAGGGAGTGCTGCACTGTCAGGGGGTCAGTACTGAGGGAGTGCTGCACTGTCAGAGGGTCAGTACTGAGGGAGTGCTGCACTGTCGGAGGGTCAGTACTGAGGGAGTGCTGCACTGTCAGAGGGTCAGTACTGAGGGAGTGCCGCACTGTCAGAGGGTCAGTACTGAGGGAGTGCTGCACTGTCAGAGGGTCGGTACTGAGGGAGTGCTGCACTGTCAGAGGGTCAGTACTGAGGGAGTGCCGCACTGTCAGAGGGTCAGTACTGAGGGAGTGCCGCACTGTCAGAGGGTCAGTACTGAGGGAGTACCGCACTGTCAGAGGGTCAGTGCTGAGGGAGTGCCGCACTGTCAGAGGGTCAGTACTGAGGGAGTGCCGCACTGTCAGAGGGTCAGTACTGAGGGAGTGCCGCACTGTCAGAGGGTCAGTACTGAGGGAGTACCGCACTGTCAGAGGGTCAGTGCTGAGGGAGTGCCGCACTGTCAGAGGGTCAGTACTGAGGGAACTCCGCACTGTCAGAGGGTCAGTACTGAGGGAGTGCTGCACTGTCAGAGGGTGAGTACTGAGGGAGTGCTGCACTGTCAGAGGGTCAGTACTGAGGGAGTGCCGCACTGTCAGAGGGTCAGTACTGAGGGAGCGCCGCACTGTCAGAGGGTCAGTACTGAGGGAGTGCTGCACTGTCAGAGGGTCAGTACTGAGGGAGCGCCGCACTGTAGGAGGGTCAGTACTGAGGGAGTGCTGCACTGTCAGGGGGTCAGTACTGAGGGAGTGCTGCACTGTCAGAGGGTCAGTACTGAGGGAGTGCTGCACTGTCGGAGGGTCAGTACTGAGGGAGTGCTGCACTGTCAGAGGGTCAGTACTGAGGGAGTGCCGCACTGTCAGAGGGTCAGTACTGAGGGAGTGCCGCACTGTCAGAGGGTCAATACTGAGGGAGCGCCGCACTGTCAGAGGGTCAGTACTGAGGGAGTGCCGCACTGTCAGAGGGTCAGTACTGAGGGAGTGCCGCACTGTCAGAGGGTCAGTACTGAGGGAGCGCCGCACTGTCAGAGGGTCAGTACTGAGGGAGTGCTGCATTGTCAGAGGGTCAGTACTGAGGGAGTGCCGCACTGTCAGAGGGTCAGTACTGAGGGAGTGCCGCACTGTCAGAGGGTCAGTACTGAGGGAGTGCCGCACTGTCAGAGGGTCAGTACTGAGGGAGTGCCGCACTGTCAGAGGGTCAGTACTGAGGGAGTGCCGCACTGTCAGAGGGTCAGTACTGAGGGAGCGCCGCACTGTCAGAGGGTCAGAACTGTGCCGTGTATCTGACGTCTTTTTGGTTCTGCACTTACAGCCAGCGAGGAATCCTTGGGCAGTGAGGAGGAGAGTGGAAAAGATTGGGATGAGCTGGAAGAGGAAGCTCGACGAGGTAAGTTGGGAATCGATCCTGCATCAACTGTTCACCATGGACCACATTCGATATCGGAAAAGTGTCAGATAAACCTCAGGTTAGACCTCAGCTCGAGTATTGAGCCCAATTCGGGGTCTCGCACATCCCAAAGGACATGAAGGACCTCGGTGAGGGCGTGGAAGGAGAATTCCCGGATCCGGTTTGGGGGGGGCGACAGATTTCAGTTCATGTGGAGAGACCCACACTGGGAGCACTGTGCACAGTTCCGGTCTCCCTATCCCTCGGTTAGACCCACACTGGGAGCACTGTGCACAGTTCCGGTCTCCGTATCCCTCGGTTAGACCCACACTGGGAGCACTGTGCACAGTTCCGGTCTCCGTATCCCTCGGTTAGACCCACACTGGGAGCACCGTGCACAGTTCCGGTCTCCGAATCCCTCGGTTAGACCCACACTGGGAGCACTGTGCACAGTTCCGGTCTCCGTATCCCTCGGTTAGAGCCACACTGGGAGCACTGTGCACAGTTCCAGTCTCCGTATCCCTCGGTTAGACCCACACTGGGAGCACTGTGCACAGTTCCGGTCTCCGTATCCCTCGGTTAGACCCACACTGGGAGCACCGTGCACAGTTCCGGTCTCCGTATCCCTCGGTTAGACCCACACTGGGTGCACTGTGCACAGTCCCGGTCTCTATATCCCTCGGTTAGACCCACACTGGGAGCACCGTGCACAGTTCCGGTCTCCGTATCCCTCGGTTAGACCCACACTGGGAGCACTGTGCACAGTTCCGGTCTCCGTATCCCTCTGTTGGACCCACACCAGGAGCACTGTGCACCGTTCCGGTCTGGTATCCCTCGGTTAGACCCACACTGGGAGCAGTGCACAGTTCCAGTCTCCGTATCCCTCAGTTGGACCCCACTGGGAGCACTGTGCACAGTTCCGGTCTCCGTATCCCTCGGTCAGACCAACACTGGGAGCACAGTGCACAGTTCCGGTCTCCGTATCCCTCGGTTAGACCCACACTGGGAGCACTGTGCACAGTTCCGGTCTCTGTATCCCTCGGTTAGACCCACACTGGGAGCACAGTGCACAGTTCGGGTCTCCGTATCCCTCAGTTAGACCCACACTGGGAGCACCGTGCACAGTTCCGGTCTCCGTATCCCTCGGTTAGACCCACACTGAGAGCACTGTGCACAGTTCCGGTCTCCGTATCCCTCGGTTAGATCCACACTGGGAGCACTGTGCACAGTTCCGGTCTCCGTATCCCTCAGTTAGACCCACACTGGGAGCACTGTACACAGTTCCTGTCTCCGTATCCCTCGGTTAGACCCACACTGGGAACAGTGTGCCCAGTTCCTGTCTCCGTATCCCCCGGTTAGACCCACACTGGGAGCACTGTGCACAGTTCCGGTCTCCGTATCCCTCGGTTCGACCCACACTGGGAGCACCGTGCACAGTTCCGGTCTCCGTATCCCTCGGTTAGACCCACACTGGGAGCACTGTGCACAGTTCCGGTCTCCGTATCCCTCAGTTAGACCAACACTGGGAGCACCGTGCACAGTTCCGGTCTCCGTATCCCTCGGTTAGACCCACACTGGGAGCACTGTGCACAGTTCCGGTCTCCGTATCCCTCAGTTAGACCCACACTGGGAGCACTGTGCACAGTTCCGGTCTCCGTATCCCTCGGTTAGACCCACACTGGGAGCACCGTGCACAGTTCCGGTCTCCGTATCCCTCGGTTAGACCCACACTGGGAGCACTGTGCACAGTTCCGGTCTCCATATCCCTCGGTTAGACCCACACTGGGAGCACTGTGCACAGTTCCGGTCTCCGTATCCCTCTGTTGGACCCACACCGGGAGCACTGTGCACAGTTCCGGTCTCTGTGTCCCTTGGTTGGACCCACACTGGGAGCACTGTGCACGGTTCCGGTCTCCGTATCCCTTGGTTAGACCCACACTGGGAGCACCGTGCACAGTTCCGGTCTCCGTATCCCTCTGTTAGACACACACTGGGAGCACCGTGCACAGTTCCGGTCTCCGTATCCCTCGGTTAGACCCACACTGGGAGCACCGTGCACAGTTCTGGTCTCCGTATCCCTCGGTTAGACCCACACTGGGAGCACTGTGCACAGTTCCGGTCTCCGTATCCCTCTGTTAGACACACACTGGGAGCACCGTGCACAGTTCCGGTCTCCGTATCCCTCGGTTAGACCCACACTGGGAGCACTGTGCACAGTTCCGATCTCCGTATCCCTCGGTTAGACCCACACTGGGAGCACTGTGCACAGTTCCGGTCTCCGTATCCCTCGGTTAGACCCACACTGGGAGCACCGTGCACAGTTCCGGTCTCCGTACCCCTCGGTTGGACCCACACTGGGAGCACCGTGCACAGTTCCAGTCTCCGTATCCCTCGGTTAGACCCACACTGGGAGCACTGTGCACAGTTCCAGTCTCCGTATCCCTCGGTTAGACCCACACTGGGAGCGCCGTGCACAGTTCCGGTCTCCGTATCCCTCGGTTAGACCACGCTGGGAACACCGTGCACAGTTCAATGTTATGTTATGCCTCAATGAAGGGACAATTTAGCGTGGCCAACCCACCTATCCAGCACATCTTTGGGTTGTGGGGGTAAGACACACGCAGACACGGGGAGAATGTGCAAACTCCACACGGACGGTGACACAGAGCCGTGATCGAACCTGGGTCCTCAGTGCTGTGAGGCAGTACCGCTAACCAGTGCCCCACCGTGCCGTCCTTTCCTCTGATGTTTCCAAATCCAGACGATTACCGCGGGATTGTGAATGGGTCCCTTTCCGTTCGTTCAATGTAGGTGTGGGCACAACGCTGCTGCCTCACAGTTCCCGGCTCACTACCAGTGTGGAGTTTGCACATTCCCCCCCCCCCCCTGTGGGTCTCACCCCCACAACCCAAAGATGTGCAGGGTAGGTGGATCGGCCACGCTAAATTGCCCCTCAATAGGAAACATTTTTTAAAATCATAACTCGGATAAGGTGCATCTGCAACAATTTACGTGCAGTAAACATGGATTCGCCGTCTGCAAACAAGAGGGATATGTTCAAGCCTTGTGCCTGTTTGGATTTCCCGGGAGCTCAGGGAGCCGGTGGGTTCTCTCCTCCCCCCGTCTCCGTTGCCGTCTCCATGGCGATGCTTCTGCCAGTCAGTCACCTTATCAGCCAGTCCTTCTCTTCCCCCCCTCCCCGTGGTTTAAATCGTTGTGAGAATTTTGGATTCGGCATTCCTGCCTTTGCCTGGGCGAGAGCAAGGGCGGGACGCCTCAGCACGCATACTTCCCTGGCCGGCGCCGTTCGGACTGGGGGACACGGCCCCCGAGTGTGAGCGGGGTTCAGAAATCCTTCCGGAGGGAGTCGGGCGAACGATTGAAGCTTGCCGGCGCCTCGGGAAAGGGCCGGAGGGCGGGGGGTGCTCCGGGAAAGAGGCCGTTGTGGTCTCGACGGGGCCGGATTGCCTCTGCTCCGGTGTCGCGACCTCTGTCTCATTCCTCTTCCCTTCTCTTCTCCCGCCCCCCCCGTAGCTGACCGGGAATACCAAGAGGAAGAGGAGGATACCATGAGTCGGAAAAGGAAAGGACCGGTCATCCGCATCAGCAGTAAGAAGAAGAGGCGGAAATGAGCGGGGAGAGAGCCCGCGGTGCAGGTGGATCCACACCTTCTGAATCTCAGCCACTGGCAGCAGACATTAGACTTTTTGTATGTTCCTTTTGTCAACACCCCCCCCCACCCCCTTTTTCCAATTCCGCCTCCCTGTCTTTCGTTTTGTTAATATTTCACAGACCAACTTGAAATGTGATGATTTCTACAAGCGTGCCGGGTTTTCTGCCTCCCATTATTCCCCGCCCCCTCCCCACCCCCTATCTCCGAGGTTTGGGCCAGAGCTGCCTGCCCGTGTGGGTGTGAGCCTGTTTGTGCGCATGTCTGTGTGTGTGTATGGCTTCCTTCCTGTCTGTGAGTGTGTGTGTAGCTTCCTGCCTGTGTGTGTGTGCGCGTGTGCGCGCCTTCCTGCCTGTCTGAGTGTGCACCTTCCTCAGTTTGTGTGTGAGAGAGAGAGAGAGTGTGTGTGTGTGAGAGAGAGAGAGAGAGAGAGTGTGTAGCTTCCTGCCTGTCTGTGAGTGTGTGCCTTCCTGCCTGTCTGTGAGTGTGCGCCTTCCTGCCTGTCTGTGAGTGTGCGCCTTCCTGCCTGTCTGTGAGTGTGCGCCTTCCTGCCTGTCTGTGAGTGTGTGTGAGAGAGAGTGTGTGTAGCTTCCTGCCCATCTGAGTATGCGCCTTCTTCCTTTGTGTGTGTGTGTGTGTGAGAGAGAGAGTGTGTGTAGCTAGCTGCCCGTCTGTGAGGGTGCACCTTCCTGCCTGTCTGAGTGTGCGCCTTGCTGCCTGTCTGTGAGTGTGTGCCTTCCTGCCTGTCTGTGTGTGCGCCTTCCTGCCTGCCTGTGAGTGTGAAGCTTCCTGCCTGTCTGCGAGTGTGCGCCTTCCTGCCTGTGTGAGTGTGCGTGTAGCTTCCTGTGAGTGTGCGCCTTCCCTCCTGTCTGAGTGTGTGTGTGTGTGTAGCTTCCTGTGAGTGTGCGCCTTCCTGCCTGTCTGTGAGTGTGTGGTAAACCCTCTTTTTAATTTATCCCTCTGTGGAGGGGGGATGTGACACATGGTCCCAGTGCTGGATGTTGGTGGGCATGCACCCCGCCTGTCCTGGCGAACGGGGGGGGGGGGTGGGGGGGGGGGGGGGGGGGGGGGGGGGGGGGGGGGGGCCATGGGGGAGGGCGGCAACTGTTGAAAGGAATATTGTTTTTCTGAGAATAGACGATATTATCCTTTGGCTCGCAATCCTGCTCGTGTGATTTTTCTTTTTTGTATATCGGAGGGAGGGGGGATTATGTGGGTGGAGTAGGAAAGCCAAGGGAGTAAAGAGGGGTGGTATCCTGTCAAAGTGGCGGGTTCTGGCCCTGGTTACTGTAAGGCGGGGCGGGGAGGGCATCCAGTCCTGCCTCTCACAGACCCCAATCCCCTCCACCCATCTGCTCTGGCCTCTCGTCCATCCCGATTGGGAGACGGCCTCTGGTCTGGGTCCATGTACCTCGCCTCGCCGCTCCTGGCTTTTACCCCCTTTCCCTGATTTTTGTTTCCCCCCCCCCACCCCTTCCAATTCTCTCCTTTTTTTGACTTGTCGTGACATTTCTTGCTGATTAAAGTACGATTTATATAAAACCAGCCAATTGGTCGTTCTCGTCTTCCTCTAACAATGTGGGGGGGGGGGGGTTCGAATGGGAGAACTCGATGGGAGGGCTGGCACAGGGCCATGCATGTGGCATCCTTCTGTGTTCTCCGATTTTGGGGGGGGGGGTGACCTTTTTTTTGCGATTTGCAATTGAACTCTGACTGTCCCTCACCCCGTTCTGAATTGACGGGTGAGGGGGTCACCTTTTTTTTTTTTTGCGAGTTGCAATTAAACTCTGACTGTCCCTCACCCCATTCTGAATTGGGGTGGGGGGCTTACCTTTTTTTTTTTGCGAGTTGCAATTGAACTCTGACTGTCCCTCATCCCATTCTGAATTGGGGTGGGGGGGTTACCTTTTTTTTGTGAGTTGCAATTGAACTCTGACTGTCCCTCATCCCATTCTGAATTGGGGTGGGGGGGTTACCTTTTTTTTGTGAGTTGCAATTGAACTCTGACTGTCCCTCACCCCATTCTGAATTGGGGTGGGGGGGTTACCTTTTTTTTTTTTGCGAGTTGCAGTTGAACTCTGACTGTCCCTCACCCCATTCTGAATTGGGGTGGGGGGGTTACCTTTTTTTTTTTGCGAGTTGCAGTTGAACTCTGACTGTCCCTCACCCCGTTCTGAATTAATAGCAGTGAGACTTTGACCCACCGAAAATAGATCTCGGAATCGCTTGGAACCCCGTCCGATGGTTTGGGAAGCGGAGTGGGGAGGGGGGTTTCTTGGTCACCCTTCGCCCGTAGCTCAGATGTCCGATTGAAGAATGACTCGAATCCACCGTTTGGAAATAGGCCTTTATTTTAAAATGCTGAAGGGAGGGGTTGGGGGCCCTGAGCTCCTCATACCGTTCCCCGTGCGGGAACCGGCTTCTGGCCCCCTGGGAAGGGGTTCCTGCCCGCAAGATTCACCTGGTGACCTTCGCCTTGTGAGGTTGATCTGCCCGACATGTCAGCCACGATCGCACGTAGGGCTGCAGCGCCTTCGACAGTCACGGCCAGCATGCCAATCACCACCGTCTCCTGTCCGGCCTCGAGGACTAAACAACATCAGAAACAACGGCTTAGACAGGCTGAGACAGGGGGTATCAACAAGAGAGAGACCCGTGTTGAATCTAATCGAGGGGATCGGGGTGGTTTATATATAGAATAACAGATACCCAGGGGTTAGTTACAGACTGGAATCTAATCGAGGGGTTCAGGGATGTTTATATATAGAATAACAGATACCCGGGAGTGAGTTACAGACGGGAATCTAATCGAGGGGTTCGGGGTGGTTTATATATAGAATAACAGATTCCCGGGAGTGAGTTACAGACTGGAATCTAATCGAGGGGTTCGGGGTGGTTTATATATAGAATAACATACCCGGGAGTGAGTTACAGACTGGAATCAAATCGAGGGGTTCAGGGTGGTTTATATATAGAATAACAGATACCCGGGAGTGAGTTACCGACTGGAATCTAATCGAGGGGTTTGGGGTGGTTTATATATAGAATAACAGATACCCGGGAGTGAGTTACAGACTGGAATCTAATCGAGGGGTTCGGGATGGTTTATATAGAATAACAGATACCCGGGAGTGAGTTACAGACTGGAATCTGATCGAGGGGTTCGGGGTGGTTTATATATAGAATAACAGATACCCGGGAGTGAGTTACAGACTGGAATCTAATCGAGGGGTTCGGGGTGGTTTATATATAGAATAACAGATACCCGGGAGTGAGTTACAGACTGGAATCTAATCGAGGGGTTCGGGGTGGTTTATATATAGAATAACAGATACCCGGGAGTGAGTTACAGACTGGAATCTAATCGAGGGGTTCGGGTGGTTTATATATAGAATAACAGTTACCCGGGAGTGAGTTACAGACTGGAATCTAATCGAGGGGTTCGGGGTGGTTTATATATAGAATAACAGATACCCAGGAGTGAGTTACAGACTGGAATCTAATCGAGAGGTTCGGGGTGGTTTATATATAGAATAACAGATACCCGGGAGTGAGTTACAGACTGGAATCTAATCGAGGGGTTCAGGGTGGTTTATATATAGAATAACAGATACCCGGGAGTGAGTTACAGACTGGAATCTAATCGAGGGATTCGGGGTGGTTTATATATAGAATAACAGATACCCGGAGTGAGTTACAGACTGGAATCTAATCGAGGGGTTCAGGGTGGTTTATATATAGAATAACAGATACCCGGGAGTGAGTTACAGACTGGAATCTAATCGAGGGGTTCGGGGTGGTTTATATATAGAATAACAATACCCGGGAGTGAGTTACAGACTGGAATCTAATCGAGGGGTTCAGGGTGGTTTATATATAGAATAACAGATACCCGGGAGTGAGTTACAGACTGGAATCTAATCGAGGGGTTCGGGATGGTTTATATATAGAATAACAGATACCCGGGAGTGAGTTACAGACTGGAATCTAATCGAGGGGTTCAGGATGGTTTATATATAGAATAACAGATACCCGAGAGTGAGTTACAGACTGGAATCTAATCATGGGGTTTGGGGTGGTTTATATATAGAATAACAGATACCCGGGAGTGAGTTACAGACTGGAATCTAATCGAGGGGTTCGGGGTGGTTTATATATAGAATAACAGATACCCGGGAGTGAGTTACAGACTGGAATCTAATTGAGGGGTTCTGGGTGGTTTATATATAGAACAACAGATGCCCGGGAGTGAGTTACAGACTGGAATCTAATCGAGGGGTTCGGGGTGGTTTATATATAGAATAACAGATACCCGGGAGTGAGTTACAGACTGGAATCTAATCGAGGGGTTCGGGGTGGTTTATATATAGAATAACAGATACCCGGGAGTGAGTTACAGACTGGAATCTAATCGAGGGGTCCGGGATGGTTTATATATAGAATAACATACCCGGGAGTGTGTTACAGGCTGGAATCTAATCGAGGGGTCCGGGATGGTTTATATATAGAATAACAGATACTCGGGAGTGAGTTACAGACTGGAATCTAATCGAGGGGTTCGGAGTGATTGATATATCGAACAGTTACCCAGGAGGGAGCTCCTCGCTATAATTGAATAACTTACTGTCAAACTCTGTCTCTATAATGTCGCTCCCGGTCTGATAAATCCTGCTGATCGGCACGTAACAATATCCAATCTCGGTACAATCCTCGTTTGCGTCGAGTGGTTCGCTGACCACTGTGAACTTTAACCTGGGTGCATGAAGCAATTTGTCAGCAGGCTGCTGATAGATGTCGGAGGGTCTGGAAATCAGTGCAAGGTGACGACAACCCTCCCTATCTCTGCAACCTCCTCCAGTCCGTACACCCCTCCCTATCTCTGTAACCTCCTCCAGTCCCCTACACCCCTCCCTATCTCTGCAACCTCCTCCAGTCCGTACACCCCTCCCTATCTCTGTAACCTCCTCCAGTCCCCTACACCCCTCCCTATCTCTGTAACCTCCTCCAGCCCGTACAACCCTCCCTATCTCTGTAACCTCCTCCAGCCCCCGTACAACACTCCCTATCTCTGTAACCTCCTACAGCCCCTACACCCCTCCCTATCTCTGTAACCTCCTCCAGCCCCCGTACAACACTCCCTATCTCTGTAACCTCCTCCAGCCCCTACAACCCTCCCTATCTCTGTAACCTCCTCCAGCCCCTACACCCCTCCCTATCTCTGTAACATCCTCCAGTCCCTACACCCCTCCCTATCTCTGTAACCTCCTCTAGTCCCCTACACCCCCTCCCTATCTCTGTAACCTCCTCCAGCCCCTACACCCTCCCTATCTCTGTAACCTGCTCCAACCCCTACAACCCTCCCTATCTCTGTAACCTCCTACAGCCCCTACACCCCTCCCTATCTCTGTAACCTCCTCCAGCCCCCGTACAACACTCCCTATCTCTGTAACCTCCTCCAGCCCCTACAACCCTCCCTATCTCTGTAACCTCCTCCAGCCCCTACACCCCTCCCTATCTCTGTAACATCCTCCAGTCCCTACACCCCTCCCTATCTCTGTAACCTCCTCTAGTCCCCTACAACCCCCTCCCTATCTCTGTAACCTCCTCCAGCCCCTACACCCTCCCTATCTCTGTAACCTGCTCCAACCCCTACAACCCTCCCTATCTCTGTAACCTCCAGCCCCTACAACCCTCCCTATCTCTGTAACCTCCTCCAGCCCCTACAACCCTCCCTATCTCTGTAACCTCCTCCCCTACAACCCTCCCTATCTCTGTAACCTCCTCCAGCCCCGACACCCCTCCCGATCTCTGTATCCTCCTCCAGCCCCGACACCCCTCCCTATCTCTGTAACCTCCTCCAGCCCCGACACCCCTCCCTATCTCTGTAACTCCTCCAGCCCCTACAACCCTCCCTATCTCTGTAACCTCCTCCAGACCCGACACCCCTCCCTATCTCTGTAACCTCCTCCAGACCCGACACCCCTCCCTATCTCTGTAACCTCCTCCAGTCCCCTACACCCCTCCCTATCTCTGTAACCTACAACCCTCCCTTTCTCTGCAACCTCCTCCAGCCCCTACAACCCTCCCTATCTCTGTAACCACCTCCAGCCCCTCACAACCCTCCCTATCTCTGTCACCTCCTCCAGCCCCTACAACCCTCCCTATCTATGTAACCTCCTCCAGCCCCGACAACCCTTCCTGTCCCTGTAACCTCCTCCAGCCCCTACAACCCTCCCTATCTCTGTAACCTCCTCCAGCCCCTACAACCCTCCTAATCTCTGTAAGCTCCTCCAGACCCTACACCCCTCCCTATCTCGGTAACCTGCTCCAGCCCAACAACCCTCCCTATCTCTAACCTCCTCCAGCCCCCTACAATCCTCCCTATCTCTGTACCTCCTCCAGCCCCTACACCCCTCCCTATCTCTGTAACCTCCTCCAGCTCCAACAACCCTCCCTCTCTCTGTAACCTCCTCCAGCCCCTACAACCCTCCCTATCTCTGTAACCTCCTCCAGCCCTACAACCCTCCCTACCTCTAACCTCTATCCCCGACAACCCTCCCTATCTCTGTAACATCTGACAACCCTCCCTATCTCTAACCTCCTCCAGCCCCTACAACCCTCCCTATCTCTGTAACCCCCTCCAGCCCCTACAACCCTCCCTGTCCCTGTAACCTCCTCCAGCCCTACAACCCTCCCTACCTCTAACCTCTATCCCCGACAACCCTCCCTATCTCTGTAACATCTGACAACCCTCCCTAGCTCTGTAACCTCCTCCAGCCCCTACAACCCTCCCTATCTCTGTAACCTCCTCCAGCCCCCAGAACCCTCCCTATCTGTAACCTCCTCCAACCCCTACAGCCCTCCCAATCTCTAACCTCCTCCAGCCCCTACACCCCTCCCTATCTCTGTAACCTCCTCCC
>NW_024055500.1:4820394-4849160 GCF_902713615.1 Scyliorhinus canicula
TGGAGTTTATGCAGAAAAGTGTGAGGTGATTCATTTTGGAAGGAATAACAGGAAGACAGAGTACTGGGCTAATGGTCAGATTCTTGGTAGTGTGGACGAGCAGAGAGATCTCGGTGTCCATGTCCATAGATCCCTGAAAGTTGCCACCCAGGTTGAGAGGGTTGTTAAGAAGGCGGACGGTGTGTTAGCTTTTATTGGTAGAGGGATTGAGTTTCGGAGCCATGAGGTCATGTTGCAGCTGTACAAAACTCTGGTGCGGCCGCATTTGGAGTATTGCATGCAGTTCTGGTCGCCGCATTATAGGAAGGATGTGGAAGCATTGGAAAGGGTACAGAGGAGATTTACCAGGATGTTGCCTGGTATGGAGGGAAGATCTTACGAGGGGCTGAGGGACGAGGCTGTTTTCGTTAGAGAGAAGAAGGTTAAGAGGTGACTTAATTGAGGCATACAAGATGATCAGAGGATCAGATAGGGTGGACAGTGAGAGCCCTTTTTCCTCGGATGGTGATGTCCAGCACGAGGGGACATAGCTTTAAATTGAGGGGAGATAGATATAGGACAGATGTCAGATTCTTTACTCAGAGAGTAGTAAGGGCGTGGAATGCCCTGCCTGCAACAGTAGTGGACTCGCCAACACTAAACGCATTCAAATGGTCATTGGATAGGCATATGGATGATAAGGGAATAGTGTAGATGGGCTTTAGAGGGGTTTCACAGGTCGGTGCAACATCGAGGGCCGAAGGGCCTGTACTGCGCTGTAATGTTCTATGTTCTATTTGGAATAGTGTCCAATTCTGGTCGCCACACTACCAGAAGGATGTGGAGGCTTTAGAGAGGGTGCAGAAGAGATTGACCAGGATGTTGCCTGGTATGGAGGGCATTAGCTATGAGGAGCGGCTGAATAAACTGGGTTTGTTCTCCCGAGAGAGACGGAGGCTGAGGGGGCGATAGGGTGAACAGTTGGAGGCTTTTCCCAGGGCGTAAATGACAATGATACGGGGGCACAAGTTCAAGGTGAGAGGAGGGGGTGGTGAGTGGAAATGTGCGGGGGAAGTTTGGCTATACCGAGTAATACTGCATACCAAGACAACTTGCCTGATTAGTAAGTTTGCAGACGACACAAAGGTTGGTGGAATTGCGGATAGCGATGAGGACTGTCAGAGGATACAGCAGGATTTAGATCGTTTGGAGACTTGGGCGGAGAGATGGCAGATGGAGTTTAATCCGGACAAATGTGAGGTGATGCATTTTGGAAGGTCTAATGCAGGTCGGGAATATACAGTGAATGGTAGAACCCTCAAGAGTATTGACAGTCAGAGAGATCTAGGTGTACAAGTCCACAGGTCACTGAAAGGGGCAACACAGGTGGAGAAGGTAGTCAAGAAGGCAGACGGCATGCTTGCCTTCATTGGCCGGGGCATTGAGTATAAGAATTGGCAAGTCATGTTGCAGCTGTATAGAACCTTAGTTAGGCCACACTTGGAGTATAGTGTTCAATTCTGGTCGCCACATTACCAGAAGGATGTGGAGGGTTTAGAGAGGGTGCAGAAGAGATTTACCAGGATGTTGCCTGGTATCAAGGGCATTAGCTATGAGGAGCGGTTGAATAAACTCGGTTTGTTCTCACTGGAACAACGGAGGTTGAGGGGCGACCTGATAGAGGTCTGCAAAATTATGAGAGGCATAGACAGAGTGGATAGTCAGAGGCTTTTCCCCAGGGTAGAGGGGTCAATTACTAGGGGGCATAGGTTTAAGGTGCGAGGGGCAAGATTTAGAGGGGATGTACGAGGCAATTTTTTACACAGAGGGTAGTGGGTGCCTGGAACTCGCTGCCGGAGGAGGTGGTGGAAGCAGGGACGATAGTGACGTTTAAGGGGCATCTTGACAAATACAAGAATAGGATGGGAATAGAGGCATACGGACCCCGGAAGTGTAGATTTTAGTTTAGACGGGCAGCATGGTCGGCACAGGCTTGGAGGGCCGAAGGGCCTGTTCCTGTGCTGTACTTTTCTTTGTTCTTTGTGTTCGACACGGTATTCCTCAAGTCGCGGTGAGTGAGAACGGTCATTGTCTCCGTGGTGAAGAGTGGCAACACTTTGCCGACGAAAGCAATGGCCGCCAATCTGATCCATATCTGGCACTATTGAGGTGCAGAGAATCGCCGTTAGCCACACGGTCGATCGCCAGCAGAGTTCCTCAGGAATCGCGTACAATATACAGACAGAGGAAGGGTTGACTTGACGAAGAAATCGTCGCGCGCTCTTTCACAAAAACGTGATCGATGGCGAATCAACTTCAGAAGCAACGTCGGCTGCAGTGCCAGATAGTTCAGCAGTTCCTGAGCATGAAAACGTCAGGGAGAACGTTGAATCTACAAGTTCTGAGCAGCAAGGTCAAACTTTGAGCAGGTCAGCCAGCGTCAGAAGAGAACCTGATCGACTCAATTTGCAGATTCAGACTGTGTTCTAGTTTATAATATATATATTAAACAAACAATTAAATCCCTTTAGACTCACAGGCTAACGATGTCACGTGTAAATATACTGATAATAATGTATTCATTTATGCCTTCGAAGGAAAGGGGATGTGGTGATATCATGTGTTATTCATCGACTGACCACCAGGAGTGTCATTACAATATAAGTTGTGTTGTAATTCTCTCTCTGTCTCTCTGCCTCTCTCACTCTGTCTCTCTCTCTCTCTGTCCCTCTCTCTCTCTCCAACTCTCTGTCTCCATCTCTCTGTCTCCATCTCTCTGTCTCTCTCTCTCACTTCATCTCTCTGTCTCTCTCTCTCTCTGTCACTCTCTCTCTCTCTCTCTGTCTCTTTCTCTCTCTGTCCCTCTCTCTGTCTCCATCTCTCTGTCTCTCTCTCTCTCTCTGTCTCTCTCTCTCTGTCTCTCTCTCTCTCTGTCCCTCTCTCTCTCTGTCTCCATCTCTCCGTCTCCCTCTCTCACTTCATCTCTCTGTCTCTCTCTGTGTCTCTGTCTGTCTCTCTGTCTCTCTGTCTTTGTCTCTCTCTCTGTCTCTGTGTCTCTCTCTGTCTCTCGGTCTCTCTCTGTCCCTCTCTCTCTGTCTCTCTCTGTTTCTCTCACTCCCTCGCTCTCTCTGTCTTTGTCTCTCTCTCTCTGTCTCTCTCTCTCTGTCTCTGTCCCCCTCTCTGTCTCTCTCTCTCCGTCTCTCTCTCTTTGTCTGTCTTTCTCTCTCCCTCTGTCTCTCTGTCTCTCTGTCTCTCTCTCTCTCTGTCTGTCTGTCCCTCTCTCTCTGTCTCTCTCTGTCTCTGTCCCTCTCTCTCTGTCTCTCTCTCTCTGTCTCTCTCTGTCTCTGTCCCTCTCTCTCTGTCTCTCTCTCTCTCTGATTCTCTCTCCGTCTGTCTCTCCCTCCCTCTCTCTCTGTATTTCTCTCTCTCTGTCCCTCCATCTCTGTCTCTCTCTCCGTCTCTCTCTCTCTCTCCGTCTCTCTCTGTCTCTCTCTCTCTATCTCTCTCTCTTCAGGTGGAGAAAGTTCACTCCTTCCTCGATTACATCATGGGTGGCTGCCAAATACTCTTCACGGTGAGGACCCTCTTCATTGGCTGCTGGGCGTTGACGGTTGGTGAATGGCCAATCAGGAGCGGAGATGGACAGTTCCAGTCTCCGTATCCCTCGGTTAGACAAACACTGGGAGCACTGTGCACAGTTCCGGTCTCCGTATCCCTCGGTTAGGCCCACACTGGGAGCACTGTGCACAGTTCCGGTCTCCGTATCCCTCGGATAGACCCACACTGGGAGCACTGTGCACAGTTCCGGTCTCCGTATCCCTCGGTTAGACCCACATTGGGAGCACTGTGCACAGTTCCGGTCTCCGTATCCCTCGGTTAGACCCACACTGGGAGCACTGTGCACAGTTCCGGTCTCCGTATCCCTCGGTTAGACCCACACTGGGAGCACTGTGCACAGTTCCAGTCTCCGTATCCCTCGGTTAGACCACACTGGGAGCACCGTACGCAGTTCCGGTCTCTGTATCCCTCGGTTAGACCCACACTGGGAGCGCCGTGCACAGTTCCGGTGTCCGTATCCCTCGGTTAGACCCACACTGGGAGCACCATGCACAGTTCCGGTCTCCGTATCCCTCGGTTAGACCCACACTGAGAGCGCTGTGCACAGTTCCGGTCTCCGTATCCCTCGGTTAGACCCACGCAGGGAGCACTGTGCACAGTTCCGGTCTCCGTATCCCTCGGTTAGACCCACACTGGGAGCACTGTGCACAGTTCCGGTCTCCGTATCCCTCGGTTAGACCCACGCTGGGAGCACTGTGCCCAGTTCCGGTCTCCCTATCCCTCGGTTAGACCCACACTGTGAGCACTGTGCACAGTTCCGGTCTCCGTATCCCTCGGTTAGACCCACACTGGGAGCACTGTGCACAGTTCCGGTCTCCCTATCCCTCGGTTAGACCCACACTGGGAGCACTGTGCACAGTTCCAGTCTCCGTATCCCTCGGTTAGACCCACACTGGGAGCACTGTGCACAGTTCTGGTCTCCGTATCCCTCGGTTAGACCCACACTGGGAGCACCGTGCACAGTTCCGGTCTCCCTATCCCTCGGTTAGACCCACACTGGGAGCACTGTGCACAGTTCCGGGCTCCGTATCCCTCGGTTAGACCCACACTGGGAGCACCGTGCACAGTTCCAGTCTCCGTATCCCTCGGTTAGACCCACACTGGGAGCACCGTGCACAGTTCCGGTCTCCGTATCCCTCGGTTAGACCCACACTGGGAGCACTGTGCACAGTTCCGGTCTCCGTATCCCTCGGTTAGACCCACACTGGGAGCATTGTGCACAGTTCCAGTCTCCGTATCCCTCGGTTAGACCCACGCTGGGAGCACTGTGCACAGTTCCAGTCTCCGTATCCCTCGGTTAGACCCACACTGGGAGCACCGTGCACAGTTACGGTCTCCGTATCCCTCGGTTAGACCCACACTGGGAGCACTGTGCACAGTTCCGGTCTCCGTATCCCTCGGTTAGACCCACACTGGGAGCACTGTGCACAGTTCCGGTCTCCGTATCCCTTGGTTAGACCCACACTGGGAGCACTGTGCACAGTTCCGGTCTCCGTATCCCTCGGTTAGACCCACACTGGGAGCACCGTGCACAGTTCCGGTCTCCGTATCCCTCGGTTAGACCCACACTGGGAGCACTGTGCACAGTTCCAGTCTCCGTATCCCTCGGTTAGACCCACACTGGGAGCACTGTGCACAGTTCCGGTCTCCGTATCCCTCGGTTAGACCCACACTGGGAGCACTGTGCACAGTTCCGGTCTCCGTATCCCTCGGTTAGACCCACGCTGGGAGCACTGTGCACAGTTCCGGTCTCCGTATCCCTCGATTAGACCCACACTGGGAGCACTGTGCACAGTTCCGGTCTCCGTATCCCTCGGTTAGACCCACACTGGGAGCACTGTGCACAGTTCCGGTCTCCGTATCCCTCGGTTAGACCCACACTGTGAGCACTGTGCACAGTTCCGGTCTCCGTATCCCTCGGTTAGACCACACTGGGAGCACTGTGCACAGTTCCAGTCTCCGTATCCCTCGGTTAGACAAAAACTGGGAGCACTGTGCACAGTTCCGGTCTCCGTATCCCTCGGTTAGACCCACACTGGGAGCACCGTGCACAGTTCCGGTCTCCGTATCCCTCGGTTAGACCCACACTGGGAGCACCGTGCACAGTTCCGGTCTCCGTATCCCTCGGTTAGACCCACACTGGTAGCACTGTGCACAGTTCCAGTCTCCGTATCCCTCGGTTAGACCCACACTGGGAGCACTGTGCACAGTTCCGGTCTCGGTATCTCTCGGTTAGACCCACACTGGGAGCACCGTGCACAGTTCCGGTCTCCGTATCCCTCGGTTAGACCCACACTGGGAGCACTGTGCACAGTTCCGGTCTCCGTATCCCTCAGTTAGACCAACACTGGGAGCACCGTGCACAGTTCCGGTCTCCGTATCCCTCGATTAGACCCACACTGGGAGCACTGTGCACAGTTCCGGTCTCCGTATCCCTCGGTTAGACCCACACTGGGAGCACTGTGCACAGTTCCAGTCTCCGTATCCCTCGGTTAGACCCACGCTGGGAGCACTGTGCACAGTTCCGGTCTCCGTATCCCTCGGTTAGACCCACACTGGGAGCACTGTGCACAGTTCCGGTCTCCGTATCCCTCGGTTAGACCCACACTGGGAGCACTGTGCACAGTTGCGGTCTCCGTATCCCTCGGTTAGACCCACACTGGGAGTACCGTGCACAGTTCCGGTCTCCGTATCCCTCGGTTAGACCCACACTGGGAACACTGTGCACAGTCCCGGTCTCCGTATCCCTCGGTTAGACCCACACTGGGAGCACTGTGCACAGTTCCGGTCTCCGTATCCCTCGGTTAGACCCACACTGGGAGCACTGTGCACAGTTCTGGTCTCCATATCCCTTGGTTAGACCCACACTGGGAGCACCGCGCACAGTTCCGGGCTCCGTATCTCTCGGTTAGACCCACACTGGGACACTGTGCACAGTTCCGGTCTCCGTATCCCCCGGTTAGACCCACACTGAGAGGCTGTGCACAGTTCCAGTCTCCGTATCCCTCGGTTAGACCACACTGGGAGCACCGTGCACAGTTCCGGTCTCCGTATCCCTCGGTTAGACCACACTGGGAGCACTGTGCACAGTTCCGGTCTCCGTATCCCTCGGTTAGACCCACACTGCGAGCACTGTGCACAGTTCCAGTCTCCGTATCCCTCGGTTAGACCCACACTGGGAGCACCGTGCACAGTTCCGGTCTCCGTATCCCTCGGTTAGACCACACTGGGAGCACTGTGCACAGTTCCGGTCTCCGTATCCCTCGGTTAGACCCAAACCCGGAGCACCGTGCACAGTTTCGGTCTCCGTATCCCTCGGCTAGACCACACTGGGAGCACTGTGCACAGTTCCGGTCTCCGTATCCCTCGGTTCGACCACACTGGGAGCACTGTGCACAGTTCCGGTCTCCGTAACCCTCGGTTCGACCACACTGGGAGCACTGTGTACTGTTCTGGTCTCCGTATCTCGGTTAGACCATACTGGGAGCACTGTGCACAGTTCCGGTCTCCGTATCCCTCGGTTTGACCACACTGGGAGCACTGTGCACAGTTCCAGTCTCCGTATCCCTCGGTTAGACCACACTGGGAGCACCGTACGCAGTTCCGGTCTCTGTATCCCTCGGTTAGACCCACACTGGGAGCGCCGTGCACAGTTCCGGTGTCCGTATCCCTCGGTTAGACCCACACTGGGAGCACCATGCACAGTTCCGGTCTCCGTATCCCTCGGTTAGACCCACACTGAGAGCGCTGTGCACAGTTCCGGTCTCCGTATCCCTCGGTTAGACCCACGCAGGGAGCACTGTGCACAGTTCCGGTCTCCGTATCCCTCGGTTAGACCCACACTGGGAGCACTGTGCACAGTTCCGGTCTCCGTATCCCTCGGTTAGACCCACGCTGGGAGCACTGTGCCCAGTTCCGGTCTCCCTATCCCTCGGTTAGACCCACACTGTGAGCACTGTGCACAGTTCCGGTCTCCGTATCCCTCGGTTAGACCCACACTGGGAGCACTGTGCACAGTTCCGGTCTCCCTATCCCTCGGTTAGACCCACACTGGGAGCACTGTGCACAGTTCCAGTCTCCGTATCCCTCGGTTAGACCCACACTGGGAGCACTGTGCACAGTTCTGGTCTCCGTATCCCTCGGTTAGACCCACACTGGGAGCACCGTGCACAGTTCCAGTCTCCGTATCCCTCGGTTAGACCCACACTGGGAGCACCATGCACAGTTCCGGTCTCCGTATCCCTCGGTTAGACCCACACTGGGAGCACTGTGCACAGTTCCCGTCTCCGTATCCCTCGGTTAGACCCACACTGGGAGCATTTTGCACAGTTCCAGTCTCCGTATCCCTCGGTTAGACCCACGCTGGGAGCACTGTGCACAGTTCCAGTCTCCGTATCCCTCGGTTAGACCCACACTGGGAGCACCGTGCACAGTTCCGGTCTCCGTATCCCTCGGTTAGACCCACACTGGGAGCACTGTGCACAGTTCCGGTCTCCGTATCCCTCGGTTAGACCCACACTGGGAGCACTGTGCACAGTTCCGGTCTCCGTATCCCTGGTTAGACCCACACTGGGAGCACTGTGCACAGTTCCGGTCTCCGTATCCCTCGGTTAGACCCACACTGGGAGCACCTGTGCACAGTTCCGGTCTCCGTATCCCTCGGTTAGACCCACACTGGGAGCACTGTGCACAGTTCCGGTCTCCGTATCCCTCGGTTAGACCCACACTGGGAGCACTGTGCACAGTTCCGGTCTCCGTATCCCTCGGTTAGACCCACACTGGGAGCACTGTGCACAGTTCCGGTCTCCGTATCCCTCGGTTAGACCCACGCTGGGAGCACTGTGCACAGTTCCGGTCTCCGTATCCCTCGGTTAGACCCACACTGGGAGCACTGTGCACAGTTCCGGTCTCCGTATCCCTCGGTTAGACCCACACTGGGAGCACTGTGCACAGTTCCGGTCTCCGTATCCCTCGGTTAGACCCACACTGGGAGCACTGTGCACAGTTCCGGTCTCCGTATCCCTCGGTTAGACCACACTGGGAGCACTGTGCACAGTTCCGGTCTCCGTATCCCTCGGTTAGACCCACACTGGGAGCACTGTGCACAGTTCCGGTCTCCGTATCCCTCGGTTAGACCCACACTGGGAGCACCGTGCACAGTTCCGGTCTCCGTATCCCTCGGTTAGACCCACACTGGGAGCACCGTGCACAGTTCCGGTCTCCGTATCCCTCGGTTAGACCCACACTGGGAGCACTGTGCACAGTTCCAGTCTCCGTATCCCTCGGTAGACCCACACTGGGAGCACTGTGCACAGTTCCGGTCTCGGTATCCCTCGGTTAGACCCACACTGGGAGCACCGTGCACAGTTCCGGTCTCCGTGTCCCTCGGTTAGACCCACACTGGGAGCACTGTGCACAGTTCCGGTCTCCGTATCCCTCAGTTAGACCCACACTGGGAGCACCGTGCACAGTTCCGGTCTCCGTATCCCTCGATTAGACCCACACTGGGAGCACTGTGCACAGTTCCGGTCTCCGTATCCCTCGGTTAGACCCACACTGGGAGTACCGTGCACAGTTCCGGTCTCCGTATCCCTCGGTTAGACCCACACTGGGAACACTGTGCACAGTCCCGGTCTCCGTATCCCTCGGTTAGACCCACACTGGGAGCACTGTGCACAGTTCCGGTCTCCGTATCCCTCGGTTAGACCCACACTGGGAGCACTGTGCACAGTTCTGGTCTCCATATCCCTTGGTTAGACCCACACTGGGAGCACCGTGCACAGTTCCGGGCTCCGTATCTCTCGGTTAGACCCACACTGGGACACTGTGCACAGTTCCGGTCTCCGTATCCCCCGGTTAGACCCACACTGAGAGGCTGTGCACAGTTCCAGTCTCCGTATCCCTCGGTTAGACCACACTGGGAGCACCCTGCACAGTTCCGATCTCTGTATCCCTCGGTTAGACCCACACTGGGAGCACTGTACACAGTTCCGGTCTCCGTATCCCTCGGTTAGACCCACAGTGGGAGCACTGTGCAGAGTTCCGGTCTCCGTATCCCTCGGTTAGACCCACACTGGGAGCACCGTGCACAGTTCCGGTCTCTGTATCCCTCGGTTAGACCCACACTGGGAGCACTGTGCACAGTTCCGGTCTCCGTATCCCTCGGTTAGACCCACACTGGGAGCACTGTGCACAGTTCCGGTCTCCGTATCCCTCGGTTAGACCCACACTGGGAGCACTGTGCACAGTTCCGGTCTCCGTATCCCTCGGTTAGACCACACTGGGAGCACTGTGCACAGTTCCGGTCTCCGTATCCCTCGGTTAGACCCACACTGCGAGCACTGTGCACAGTTCCAGTCTCCGTATCCCTCGGTTAGACCCACACTGGGAGCACCGTGCACAGTTCCGGTCTCCGTATCCCTCGGTTAGACCACACTGGGAGCACTGTGCACAGTTCCGGTCTCCGTATCCCTCGGTTAGACCCAAACTCGGAGCACCGTGCACAGTTTCGGTCTCCGTATCCCTCGGCTAGACCACACTGGGAGCACTGTGCACAGTTCCGGTCTCCGTATCCCTCGGTTCGACCACACTGGGAGCACTGTGCACAGTTCCGGTCTCCGTATCCCTCGGTTCGACCACACTGGGAGCACTGTGTACTGTTCTGGTCTCCGTATCTCGGTTAGACCATACTGGGAGCACTGTGCACAGTTCCGGTCTCCGTATCCCTCGGTTTGACCACACTGGGAGCACTGTGAACAGTTCCGGTCTCCGTATCCCTCGGTTAGACCCACACTGGGAGCACTGTGCACAGTTCCAGTCTCCATATCCCTCGGTTAGACCCACACTGGGAGCACCGTGCCCAGTTCCAGTCTCCGTATCCCTCGGTTAGACCCACACTGGGAGCACTGTGCACAGTTCCGGTCTCCGTATCCCTCGGTTAGACCCACACTGGGAGCACTGTGCACAGTTCTGGTCTCCGTACCCTTCGGATAGACCCACACTGGGAACACTGTGCACAGTTCCGGTCTCCGAATCCCTCGGTTAGACCCACACTGGGAGCATTGTGCACAGTTCCGGTCTCCGTATCCCTCGGTTAGACCCACACTGGGAGCACCGTGCACAGTTCCGGTCTCCGTATCCCTCGGTTAGACCACACTGGGAGCACTGTGCACAGTTCCGGTCTCCGTATCCCTCGGTTAGACCCACACTGGGAGCACTGTGCACAGTTCCGATCTCCGTATCCCTCGGTTAGACCCACACTGGGAGCACTGTGCTCAGTTCCGGTCTCAGTATCCCTCGGTTAGATCCACACCGGGAGTACTGTGCACAGTTCCAGTCTCCGTATCCCTCGGTTAGACCCACACTGGGAGCACTGTGCACAGTTCCAGTCTCCGTATCCCTCGGATAGACCCACACTGGGAGCACTGTGCACAGTTCCCGTCTCCGTATCCCTCGGTTAGACCCACACTGGGAGCACCGTGCACAGTTCCGGTCTCCGTATCCCTCGGTTAGACCCACACTGGGAGCACCGTGCACAGTCCCGGTCTCCATATGTTGGTTAGACCCACACTGGGAGCACTGTGCACAGTTCCGGTCTCCGTATCCCTCGGTTAGACCCACACTGGGAGCACTATGCACAGTTCCGGTCTCCGTATCACTCGGTTAGACCCACACTGGGAGCACTGTGCACAGTTCCGGTTTCCGTATCCCTCGGTTCGACCACACTGGGAGCACTGTGCACAGTTCCGGGCTCCGTATCGCTCGGTTAGACCCACACTGTGAGCACTGTGCACAGTTCCGGTCTCCGTATCCCTCGGTTAGACCCACACTGGGAGCACTGTGCACAGTTCCGGTCTCCGTATCCCTCGGTTAGACCCACACTGGGAGCACTGTGCACAGTTCCAGTCTCCGTATCCCTCGGTTAGACCCACACTGGGAGCACTGTGCACAGTTCCGGTCTCCGTATCACTTGGTTAGACCCACACTGGGAGCACTGTGCACAGTTCCGGTCTCCGTATCCCTCGGTTTGACCACACTGGGAGCACTGTGAACAGTTCCGGTCTCCGTATCCCTCGGTTAGACCCATACTGGGAGCACTGTGCACAGTTCTGGTCTCCGTATCTCGGTTAGACCCACACAGGGAGCAGTGCACAGTTCCGGTCTCCGTATCCCTCAGTTAGACCCACACTGGGAGCACTGTGCACAGTTCCGGTCTCCGTATCCCTCAGTTAGACCCACACTGGGAGCACTGTGCACAGTTCCGGTCTCCGTATCCCTCAGTTAGACCCACACTGGGAGCACCGTGCACAGTTCCGGTCTCCGTATCCCTCGGTTATACCACACGGAGCACTGTGCACAGTTCCGGTCTCCGTATCCCTCGGTTAGACCCACACTGGGAGCACTGTGCACTGTTCCGGTCGCCGTATCTCTCGGTTAGACCCACACTGGGAGCACTGTGCACAGTTCTGGTCTCCGTATCCCTCGGTTAGACCCACACTCGGAGCACCGTGCACAGTTCCGGTCTCCGTATCCCTCGGCTAGACCCACACTGGGAGCACCGTGCACAGTTCCGGCCTCCGTACCCTTTGGATAGACCCACACTGGGAACACTGTGCACAGTTCCGGTCTCCGAATCCCTCGGTTAGACCCACACTGGGGGCACCGTGCACAGTTCCGGTCTCCGTATCCCTCGGTTTGACCCACACTGGGAGCACTGTGCACAGTTCCGGTCTCCGTATCCCTCGGTTAGACCCACACTGGGAGCACTGCGCACAGTTCCGGTCTCCGTATCCCTCGGTTAGACCTACACTGGGAGCACTGTGCACAGTTCCGGTCTCCGTATCCCTCGGTTAGACCCACACCGGGAGTACTGTGCACAGTTCCAGTCTCCGTATCCCTCGGTTAGACCCACACTGGGAGCACTGTGCACAGTTCCAGTCTCCGTATCGCTCGGATAGACCCACACTGGGAGCACCGTGCACAGTTCCGGTCTCCGTATCCCTCGGTTAGACCCACACTGGGAGCACCGTGCACAGTCCCGGTCTCCATATGTTGGTTAGACCCACACTGGGAGCACTGTGCACAGTTCCGGCCTCTGTATCCCTTGGTTAGACCCACACTGGGAGCACTGTGCACAGTTCTGGTCTCCGTATCCCTCGGATAGACCACACTGGGAGCACTGTGCACAGTTCCGGTCTCCGTATCCCTCGGTTAGACCCACACTGGGAGCACTGTGAACAGTTCCAGTCTCCGTATCCCTCGGTTAGACCCACACTGGGAGCACTGTGCACAGTTCTGGTCTCCGTATCCCTCGGATAGACCACACTGGGAGCACCGTGCACAGTTCCGGTCTCCGTACCCTTCGGATAGACCCACACTGGGAGTCCCGTGCACAGTCCTGGTCTCCGTATCCCTCGGTTAGACCCACACTTGGAGCACTGTGCACAGTTCAGATGGCCGATTTGCAATTTGTCACTGAGAGACCGCAACTATGTGTAATTAGCAAATCATATCGAACTAAACAGGAAATGTTCCAATATGCAATTGATCTCTAAGTGTCCCCAGGAATTCCAATGTCCACTTCATTTTTAATTTGACCTCAAGTTTCCTCAATTAATCCTTAGATTTTACCCCCCCCCCCCCCCCCCCCCCCCCCCCACCCCCTCTCCCTCAATGCCAGCAAAACTAAAGAGCTGGTCATTGACTTCAGGAAGCAAAGTACTGTACACACCCCTGTCAGCATCAATGGGGCCGAGGTGGAGATGGTTAGCAGTTTCAAATTCCTAGGGGTGCACATCTCCAAAAATCTGTCCTGGTCCACCCACGTCAACGCTATCACCAAGAAAGCACAACAGTGCCTATACTTCCTCAGGAAACTAAGGAAATTCGGCATGTGCACATTAACCCTTACCAACTTTTACAGATGCACTATAGAAAGCATCCTATCGGGCTGCATCACAGCCTGGGTATGGCAACTGCTCGGCCCAGGACCGCAAGGAACTTCAGAGAGTCGTTAACACCGCCCAGTCCATCACACGAACCCGCATCCCATCCATCGACTCCATCTACACCTCCCGCTGCCTGGGGAAAGCGGGCAGCATAATCAAAGACCCCCTCCCACCCGGCTTACTCACTCTTCCAACTTCTTCCATCGGGCAGGAGATACAGAAGTCTGAGAACACGGACGAACAGACTCAAAAACAGCTTCTTCCCCACTGTCACCAGGCTCCTAAACGACCCTCTTATGGACTGTCCTCATTAACACTACACCCTGTCTGCTTCATCCGATGCCGGTGTCTATGTAGTTACATTGTATATCTTGTGTTGCCCTATTATGTATTTTCTTTTATTCCCTTTTCTTCCCATGTACTTAATGATCTGTTGAGCTGCTCACATAAAAATACTTTTCACTGTACCTCGGTACACGTGACAGTAAACAAATCCAATCTATCTCAGGGCTAGAGAAAAGCCAGGACATTGGCCTCTCTCACACCCTGGACTCCCGGGTCTTCCGACACTCCGGAAACACTTCCAATCCTGGACTCGGGATCACCTTCGGCCTCAGCACCTGCGACATTGCGTCAGCGAACCTCCACCAGAATCCCTCCAGTGTCGGACAGGCCCAAAACATGTGGACATCGTTCACGGGGACCCCCCCCCCCCCCCGACACCTAACCCCACCTCCTCAAAACACCTGCTCATTCTGGCCACTATCATATGTGCGCACTTTAAACTGAACTAGCGGACGAGGAGGACACATTAACCCTCCTCAGACCCTCCTCCCATATCCCTCCCCAGCACTTCCACTTCCGCTCAACCTCTCCTATCTGGGAACCCCGGATTTAATATTTGCAATTAGTCTCTGACTGACCCCAGGATTTCACAAGTTACAATTGATCTCTCAGTGACCCAAATTTTAGCCCCTTCGCGATTATCTTTGAAGTCACCCTCGGGTTTCAATTCGGACAATCAGTCTTCGAGGGCGCGCACGATTTTCGGCAACTTCCAATTCGCCTCAAAGCCAGTGGGGAATTTTCGGATTGGCAATTGCTCTCTCAGTGACCCCAGTCCTCCTCGGCCTCGCCTCTAGGTCGCCATCGACTTCACGGCTTCGAACGGGGACCCCAGGAACTGCCAATCGCTGCACTTCATCAATCACAGCCAACCGAATGAGTACCTGAAGGCGTTGACGGCGGTCGGAGAGATTTGCCAGGACTACGACAGGTAAAGGGGGAAGTGGTGGTGGTGGGCGGAGGGGGGGGTGGGGGTTGGGGGGGTGGGGGGAGGGGGCAGGGGCAGTGAGGTCGGCGCCAGGGTCACGTTCGACCCTGAGCGAGAAAATCCCCACACACGGATCATGATTAACAAACACATTTCTGTTACAGCGACAAGAAATTTCCTGCGTACGGATTCGGAGCAAGGGTTCCACCAGATTATGAGGTGAGAGGTGTCAAGAATATTGGAGTTACAGACTGGAATCTAATCGAGGGGTTCAGGGTGGTTTATATATAGAATAACAGATACCCGGGAGTGAGTTACAGACTGGAATCTAATCGAGGGGTTCAGGGTGGTTTATATATAGAATAACAGATACCCGGGAGTGAGTTACAGACTGGAATCTAATCGAGGGGTTCGGGGTGGTTTATATATAGAATAACAGATACCCGGGAGTGAGTTAGAGACTGGAATCTAATCGAGGGGTTCGGGGGGGTTTATATATAGAATGACAGATACCCGGGAGTGAGTTACAGACTGGAATCTAATCGAGGGGTTCGGGTGGTTTATATATAGAATAACAGATACCCGGGAGTGAGTTACAGACTGGAATCTAATCGAGGGGTTCGGGATGGTTTATATATAGAACAACAGATACCCGGGAGTGAGTTACAGACTGGAATCTAATCGAGGGGTTCGGGATGGTTTATATATAGAATAACAGATACCCGGGGGTGAGTTACAGACTGGAATCTAATCGAGGGGTTCGGGATGGTTTATAAATAGAATAACAGATACCCGGGAGTGAGTGACAGACTGGAATCTAATCGAGGGGTTCGGGGTGGTTTATATATAGAATAACAGATACCCGGGAGTGAGTTACAGACTGGAATCTAATCGAGGGGTTCGGGGTGGTTTATATATAGAATAACAGATACCCGGGAGTGAGTTAGAGACTGGAATCTAATCGAGGGGTTCGGGGGGGTTTATATATAGAATGACAGATACCCGGGAGTGAGTTACAGACTGGAATCTAATCGAGGGGTTCGGGGTGGTTTATATATAGAATAACAGATACCCGGGAGTGAGTTACAGACTGGAATCTAATCGAGGGGTTCGGGATGGTTTATATATAGAACAACAGATACCCGGGAGTGAGTTACAGACTGGAATCTAATCGAGGGGTTCGGGATGGTTTATATATAGAATAACAGATACCCGGGGGTGAGTTACAGACTGGAATCTAATCGAGGGGTTCGGGATGGTTTATAAATAGAATAACAGATACCCGGGAGTGAGTGACAGACTGGAATCTAATCGAGGGGTTCGGGGTGGTTTATATATAGAATAACAGATACCCGGGAGTGAGTTACAGACTGGAATCTAATCGAGGGGTTCAGGGTGGTTTATATATAGAATAACAGATACCCGGGAGTGAGTTACAGGCTGGAATCTAATCGAGGG
The DNA here is from genome assembly GCF_902713615.1 of Scyliorhinus canicula. NCBI lineage: Eukaryota > Metazoa > Chordata > Chondrichthyes > Carcharhiniformes > Scyliorhinidae > Scyliorhinus > Scyliorhinus canicula. Next base: position 4,836,670 of record NW_024055500.1, read on the forward strand.
GCTCGGGGATGGTTTATATATAGAATAACAGATATCCGGGAGTGAGTTACAGACTGGAATCTAATCGAGGGGGTCGGGGTGGTCTATATATAGAATAACAGAAACCCGGGAGTGTGTTACAGACTGGAATCTAATCGAGGGGTTCAGGATGGTTTATATATAGAATAACAGATACCCGGGAGTGAGTTACAGACTGGAATCTAATCGAGGGGTTCAGAGTGGTTTATATATAGAATAACAAATACCCGGGAGTGAGTTACAGACTGGAATCTAATCGAGGGGTTCGGGGTGGTTTATATATAGAATAACAGATACCCGGGAGTGAGTTACAGACTGGAATCTAATCGAGGGGTTCAGGGTGGTTTATATATAGAATAACAGATACCCGGGAGTGAGTTACACACTGGAATCTAATCGAGGGGTTCAGGGTGGTTTATATATAGAATAACAGATACCCGGGAGTGAGTTACACACTGGAATCTAATCGAGGGGGTTCGGGGTGGTTTATATATAGAATAACAGATACCCGGGTGTGAGTTACAGACTGGAATCTAATCGAGGGGTTCAGGGTGGTTTATATATAGAATAACAGATACCCGGGAGTGAGTTACAGACTGGAATCTAATCGAGGGGTTCAGGGTGGTTTATATATAGAATAACAGATACCCGGGAGTGAGTTACAGGCTGGAATCTAATCGAGGGGTTCGGGGATGGTTTATATATAGAATAACAGATATCCGGGAGTGAGTTACAGACTGGAATCTAATCGAGGGGGTCGGGGTGGTCTATATATAGAATAACAGAAACCCGGGAGTGTGTTACAGACTGGAATCTAATCGAGGGGTTCAGGATGGTTTATATATAGAATAACAGATACCCGGGAGTGAGTTACAGACTGGAATCTAATCGAGGGGTTCAGAGTGGTTTATATATAGAATAACAAATACCCGGGAGTGAGTTACAGACTGGAATCTAATCGAGGGGTTCGGGGTGGTTTATATATAGAATAACAGATACCCGGGAGTGAGTTACAGGCTGGAATCTAATCGAGAGGTTCGGGGATGGTTTATATATAGAATAACAGATATCCGGGAGTGAGTTACAGACTGGAATCTAATCGAGGGGTTCAGAGTGGTTTATATATAGAATAACAGATACCCGGGAGTGAGTTACAGGCTGGAATCTAATCGAGGGGTTCGGGGTGGTTTATATATAGAATAACAGATACCCCGGGAGTGAGTTACAGACTGGAATCTAATCGAGGGGTTCGAGGTGGTTTATATATAGAATAACAGATACCCGGGAGTGAGTTACAGACTGGAATCTAATTGAGGGGTTCGGAGTGGTTTATATATAGAATAACAGATACCCGGGAGTGAGTTACAGGCCGGAATCTAATCGAGGGGTTCGGGATGGTTTATATAAAGAATAACAGATACCCGGGAGTGTGTTACAGACTGGAAACTAATCGAGGGGTTCAGGGTGGTTTATATATAGAATAACAGATACCCGGGAGTGAGTTACAGACTGGAATCTAATCGAGGGGTTCGGGGGGGTTTATATATAGAATAACAGATACCCGGGAGTGAGTTACAGACTGGAATCTAATCGAGGGGTTCAGGGTGGTTTATATATAGAATAACAGATACCCGGGAGTGATTTACAGACTGGAATCTAATCGAGGGGTTCAGGGTGGTTTATATATAGAATAACAGGCACCCGGGAGTGTGTTACATACTGGAATCTAATCGAGGGGTTCAGGGTGGTTTATAATTAGAATAACAGATACCCGGGAGTGAGTTACAGACTGGAATCTAATCGAGGGGTTCAGGGTGGTTTATAATTAGAATAACAGATACCTGGGAGTGAGTCTTGATTCATAATTGATCAAATTCTTCTGACTACGTTTTTGTTTTCGAATCCAGGTGTCACATGATTTTCCATTGAACTTCAATGCCAGTAATCCGGAGTGTGATGGTGAGTTTTAAAAGCATACACACACTCACACACGTTCACACTCATTCACACTCACACACACACACACTCACACATTCCCACACACACACTCACGCACAAACAGACTCACAGACACAGACACACACACACGCACAAACACACTCATAAACATTCGCACACCAATAGTAGCACAGTGGTTGGCACTGTAGCTTCACAGCGCCAGGGTCCCGGGTTCGATTCCCGGCTTGGGTCTGTTCGGAGTCCGCACGTACTCCCCGTGTCTGCGTGGGTTTCCTCCGGGTGCTCCAGTTTCCTCCCACAAGCCCTGAAAGACGTGCTGGTGGGTGAATTGAACATTCTGAATTCTCCCTCTGTGTACCCGAACAGGCGCCGGAGTGTGGGGACTAGGGGCTTTTCACAGTAACATCATTGCAGTGTTAATGTAAGCCTACTTGTGACAATAATAAAGATGATTATTCTACACACACACACACACACTTACCGAGACAAACACACACTGACACACATGCACTCTCACACACATGCACACTCTCACGCACACACACACACTCACTTCCTCGCACACACTCAGACTCTCACAAACACACACTCGCACACACACGCACTCACCCACACACTCTCTCACACATGCTCTCTCTCACAAACACACACTCACGCACACGCACTCACCCACACACGCGCTCACACACTCTCAAACACGCACTCGCGCACACTCTCAACCGCGCACCCACATGCACCCTCACGCACGCGCTCACACGCGCACGTGCACACTCATGCACTCAATCCCACACGAGCTCACTCGCGGGTGAGCGGATTTGACCGAACTCTCACTCTGTCTCTCTCTGTGTCTCTGAATCAGAGATTAAGGGTGTGATTACTGCTTACCAGAGGTGCCTGCCGAAGATCAAACTGTACGGACCCACCAATGTCTCCCCAATTATCCTGAGGGTCAGCAAACACGCCCAGGAGGAAATGCAGACCAAGATCGCCTCGGTAGGTGACGGGAGGTGGTGGGGGGGGGGGCGAGGGTGTTTGTGATTCGTGCTGTTCCTGAGACCTTGCAGACGCCCATTCCACTCCGCGCGCGCGGTCCTGTGTTGCACACCTCTCCTCGCAGCGAGGCATTGCCAGCCGGCAATTCGACTGCGGGGGGCAGCGCCGGAAACCCCGCCCTGTACTTTTTGACGCGGGAAACGCGACGGGAGCTTGTGGGGGTGGAGGGGGGGAACCAAAATCTGAAAAGAAGGTTATTGTCACAATGGCAGGAAGTTGCAAAGCTCTAACATTGGAGAGGGATCTGGGAGTCCGTGTCCATGAATCACAAAAGGCTTGTCGACAGGCACAGCAAGGGTTTGCGCAGAAACGGAGAAAATAGGAGCAGGAAGAGCGAATTCGGCCCCTCGAGCCTGCTCTGCCATTCTTTATGATCATGGCTGATCATCCGACTCAATAGCCTGTCTCCACCTTCCCCCCCCTTGATCCCCTTCGGCCGATGTGCGATATAGAACATAGAGCATAGAACAGTACAGCACAGAACAGGCCCTTCGGCCCTCGATGTTGTGCCGAGCAATGATCACCCCACTCAAACCCACGTATCCACCCTATACCCGTAACCCAACAACTCCCCCTTAACCTTACTTTTTAGGACACTACGGGCAATTTAGCACGGCCAATCCACCTAACCCGCACATCTTTGGACTGTGGGAGGAAACCGGAGCACCCGGAGGAAACCCACGCACACACGGGGAGGACGTGCAGACTCCGCACAGGCAGTGACCCAGCCGGGAATCGAACCTGGGACCCTGGAGCTGTGAAGCATTGATGCTAACCACTATGCTACCCTGCTGCCCCAACTGCTTCTTGAAACTATGCACTGTTTTAGACTCAACTACTTCCCGTGGTAACTAATTCCACAGTCCGACCACGCTCTGGGTGAAGAAGTGTCTCCTCACCTCTGTCCGTAATGGTCTCCCCCGTATCCTCAGACGGTGACCCTGGTTCTGGACACACCCCACCATCAGAATCCTTCCTGCCTCTACCCTGTCCTGTTAGAATTCAATAGGTTTCTATAAGATCCCCCCCTCATTGTTCTGAACTCCAGCGAGTATTAAAACATGCCGCTGTGCAGAGAGACCTGGGTGTGCTAGTGCATGAGTCGCAAAAAGTTGGTTTACAAGTGCAACAGGTGATTAAGAAGGCGAATGGAGTTTTGTCCTTCATTGCTGGAGGGATGGAGTTTAAGACTAGGGAGGTTATGTTGCAATTGTATAAGGTGTTAGTGAGGCCACACCTGGAGTGTTGTGTTCAGTTTTGGTCTCCTTACCTGAGAAAGGACGTACTGGCGCTGGAGGGTGTGCAGAGGAGATTCACTAGGTTAATCCCAGAGCTGAAGGGATTGGATTACGAGGCGAGGTTGAGTAGACTGGGACTGTACTCGTTGGAATTTAGAAGGATGACGGGGAGATCTTATAGAAACATATAAAATTATGAATGGAATAGATAGGATAGATGTGGGGAGGTTGTTTCCACTGGCGGGTGAAAGCAGAACTAGGGGGCATAGCCTCAAAATAAGGCGGAAGTAGATTTAGGACTGAGTTTAGGAGGAACCTCTTCACCCAAAGGGTTGTGAATCTATGGAATTCCTTGCCCAGTGAAGCAGTTGAGGCTCCTTCATTAAATGTTTTTAAGGTAAAGATAGATAGTTTTTTGAAGAATAAAGGTATTAAGGGTTATAGTGTACGGACGGAAAGTGGAGCTGAGTCCACAAAAGATCAGCCATGATCTAATTGAATGGCGGAGCAGGCTCGAGGGGCCAGATGGCCTACTCTTGCTCCTAGTTCTTGTGTTCTTATGAATACAATCCCAACCGACTCCATCTCTCCTCGTACGTCAGTCCTCTGAGTAAATACATCATCTTACCAAGCTGAAATCGAATAAATTTACTCCACAGGGACCCCCCGCCCCTTAATCCAAACAAAACCGCACGGGTCTAAGCTTTTTATGGGGCCTTAATTGCACCCCGGTTCCTGATCTTTCAAAGCAGGATTCTCTTCAAACATGACTGCAGCAGTCAAACACACACTAACCCAGACGGTTCACCCTTACCACGCCAAATACCTGTGATATTGTATGTCTGAAATTTCTAAATTCATCACAGGGGCGACTTGATTGAGACATTTCAGATCCTGAGCGGCTTATCGGCAGGGTGGATGTGGAGAGGATGTAACATCTTGTGGAATGTTTAATGTCTTGTGGGAAGAATCTAGAACCAGCTTCAGTTTCAAAATAAGGGGGACGCCCATTTGGGATAGGGATGAGGAGCAGTGACTCTCTGGAACTTTGTCCCTCGTGACGGGGGTGGGAATGCGGGGTTGATGTTACAATTAGATCAGCCACGATTTTATTGAATGGGGGGGGGCACGGGGGGAGGGAGCAAGTTCGAGAGGGTGGGCCAGTCCCTGCTCTCAATCCCTCTGTTCGTATATGCCGATGTTGGATGGGCAAGTGGGCGGCACTTTCGCATCAAGTCCTCCGACAGCTCTACCGGTGACCAAGCGATGGTCGTCGGTCGTGGCGGGGCCTCTCCGAAGCTTTGTGTGTTCGTAGGCATCCTCTGCAGACAAAAGGGACCTGTTCAAGACCCGCACATTCTTTTTTTTTTAACGAACAATTTTATTGAGGTATTTTACAGCATTGTAAACAGTTACAGATAACAAAGAAACAAAAATGTGCAAACATCAACGTAAAACCAACACTTCAATCAAACCGTACCGCACAAGCCCGCTCCTCTCCCATCGACACTACCTGCCTAATTATCCCTCCTACTCCACTCTAATCTCCCCCCCCTCCCCCCCTCTTCCTCCTCCCTCCCCCCCACCGTGACGTTCACTCTCCCGCGAAGAAGCCGCTAAATGGTTGCCTGCTTCGGACGAACCCCTCAAGGCGAACTTAATTTTTTTCCATACCCAGAAAGCTTTGACATGTCCGAATGCCATAGTTGGTTCTTCGGGGGCTTTGAGTCCCTCCACGCCAGCAGAATTCGTCGGCGGGCTATCAGGGAAGCAAAGGCCAGAACAGCGGCCTCTTTCTCCCCCTGGACTCCCGGGTCTTCCGAAACCCCAAATAATGCCACCACTGGACCCATCGCCACCCTTGTTTTTAGCACCCGGGACATGACGCCCGCAAATCCCTCCCAGTACCCCCTCAGCTGAGGGTATGCCCAAAACATGTGAACGTGGTTCGCTGATCCTCCCGCGCACCTAGCGCATTTGTCCTCTACCCCAAAGAATTTGCTCATCCGAGCCACCGTCGTGTGGGCCCGGTGGACGACCTTAAATTGAATCAGGCCGAGCCTGGCACATGTCGCGGTCGATTTTACCCTACTCAGGGCCTCTGCCCACAGCCCGTCCTCCATCTCCCCCCCAAGCTCCTCCTCCGCGCATTTTCTTTTTGCTGATGACTCAGACGGGTGCCTGTCGTCGCAAGTTACCTTCTCCGTGAACCCGGCCAATCGGCGGGGACTTGCCAATCAGGGAGCACCCTTTTCCCACGAAGTATAAATGGTCGTGAGGGTGCAGAATTCGGGGGTTTTTGTTTTTCTTCCGAGGAATGAAGTATTTCTTTCAGAAACGGGGCCAGTTGCGATCTGGAAGGTGCCGTCTGAGAGGACGATCGGAGCGGTGTCCCGCGGGGAATGGGAGAAATACTCAATGGGGAACAATTTGCAGAGATATGCGGTTGGGGGTGGGGGTGGATGTGGGGGGGGGGGGGGGGGAGAGCTGGCCGAGGGGCACGGAGGGTGGAGAGGGCTGAATGGCCCCCCCCTGCAATGCGATCCACCGCAGAGTTTGTAAAATCCACGGCAGTTTGTAAAAGACCGGTTTGGGAATTCAGGTGTGTGGGTTTGCGATGGACTTGGGTGGCATTTTCTTGGGCAGTCGATTGGAGCCGCTATTGACGTCCCTCATTTCCTCCCCCCCCCACCCTCTTTCCCCTCCAGAAGTACTACATCCTCCTGATCCTGACGGACGGTGTGGTGACCGATATCGGGGAGACGCGGGACGCCATCGTGGAGGCCTCTCACCTCCCGATGTCCATCATCATCGTGGGCGTGGGCAACGCCGACTTCACCGACATGCGGACCCTGGACGGCGACGACGGGATCCTGCTCTCCACCCGTGACCGGGCGGCCGCCCGCGACATCGTGCAGTTCGTCCCATTCCGGGATTTCAAGAAGGTACGCCCTCCTCTACGAGCGTCTCTTTATGGTCCCAAATCCAAGGGGTTCGGCCTAGATTACGGGTTGAAACTCCGGAGGTGGAACCTACATTAGAGGCTGCAATTTTAGTAGTTGGGCCTAGATTATAGGCTGGGCGGCCCCAGTGTCACAGTGGTTAGCACTGCTGCCTCCAGGGACCCGGGTTCAATTCCGGCCTCAGGTCACTGTCTGTGCGGAGTTTTCACGCTCTCCCCGTGTGTGTGCGTGGGTTTCCTACGGGTGCTCTGGTTTCCTCCCACAGTCCAAAGACGTGCAGGTTAGGTGGATTGGCCGTGTTAAATTGCCCCTTAGTGTCCAAAGGTGAGGGAGGGTTACAGAGATAGGATGGAGGCATGGGTTTAAGTTTGGTGCTCTTGCCAAGGGCTGGTGCAGACTCGATGGGTCGAATGGCCTCCTTCTGCACTGTAAAATCTATGATCTATGATCAGAGAAGTTGGACATACCTTATGGTTTGAAATCCTCGGATTTGGGCCTAGATTATGGTCTGAAATCCTCGTATTTGGGCCGAGATTATGGTCTGAAATCCTCGGATTTGGGCCTAGATTATGGTTTGAAATCCTCGGATTTGGGCCTAGGTTATGGTCTGAAATCCTCGGATTTGGGCCTAGATTATGGTCTGAAATCCTCGGATTTGGGCCTGGATTATGGTCTGAAATCTTCGGAGTTGGGCCTAGATTATGGTCTGAAATCCTCGGATTTGGGCCTGGATTATGGTCTGAAATCTTCGGAGTTGGGCCTAGATTATGGTTTGAAATCCTCGGATTTGGGCCGAGATTATGGTCTGAAATCTTCGGAGCTGGGCCGAGATTATGGTCTGAAGCCCTCGTTGTTAGGCCTACTTTATGGTCTCAAATCCAAAGTTTTGGGCCTATCTTATGGGTTAAAACCCCAGGTGTTGAACCTAGTTTACAGGTTGAACGTTTAGGAGTTGGGCCGAGATGCTGGTCTGAAATTAGAGGAGTGAGGCCTAGATTATAGGCTAAAATTGGGCGACATTTGGGCCTAATTTAGGATTCAAACCCCAGGATGTTTGGCGTTAAGGTTGTGGGGCTCAGAGAAGGGGGAGAGGGAGAGGTGGGGGGGAGGAGTGAGAACGAGATGAATGACTCATGGTTGACTACCACACCGGTTGTCCCTTTTGTCCCCAGACCCCGGCCTCGGCGCTGGCCAAGTGCGTGTTGGCCGAGGTGCCCAAGCAGGTGGTGGAATTCTACGCCAGCCAGGGCATCGGTCCTGAGCCCAAGCAGAGCGACGGCCCCGCGGTGAGGGACGAAGGAGACGGGGAGGAAAATGGCGGCAGCGGAGGAGATGGCACTTCCTCTTGAGGCCAACGTCGGACCTTGACGGCGGCCCATGACGTTCCCTGAAGGCCGGATCGACGGACGTGACGAAGATGCCGCCTCCCCGCCCGCCTGAATTTTAAATACCCCTCCCCTCCCCTCCCCCCTCCCTCGAGGCCCCTCTGCATGTGATAGGCCCAGAGCCTGGCCAATGGGCTTGTAAGGGGTGGGGGAGTGGTTGGCATTGGTGGAAGGTTGAGCAGCAACTTGCAAGGTTTGATGGTCCCCCTTCAGCTCATTCTCCGCCCTGACCTCCACCCTTACCCCCCCTCACCCCCCTCCCCAATACCGCCAACCCTCTCCGTTGCCCCAAACCAACCCCCCCTCCCCTCCCCCCGTCCATCCTACCTAACCCAGCTTTGCCACCAGTAAGGCCTGGGTTTGTTAAGAGGGGGCGATGGACTGAGTGGGGAAGACAGACAGTAAGCTCCACTTCCGGGAGGGAGGGGGGGGGGGTTGGGAAATGGCGAGGCGGGGGGTGGGGGGGTTAATCGGGGACAGGTTCACAGGGAGGGTCCGTCAGATCGAACTCTGTGCATGCGAGAGGCCTTCCCTGCGGCCCTCTGGTGATTGAATATTAAAGATGGTGGTTTGCAGTGCACAGCCCGGCCTCTTCTTTCTGTTCTCGGTCTATGTCCCCCTCCTCCCCAAACCCCCCCCCCCCCCCAACCCAGACACCCACACCCCCCCCCCCCCCCCCATCCTCTATATCGCACCTCCCAGTCCGCATCCACCCTCCGATTCACATTCTGAGGGGTCACAACACTCACTTGCAACAAGAAACAGACCTTCATATCATCAACATTCTCTATCTCTCTCTCGCTCTTTCTCGCTCTCTCTCTCTCTCTTTCTGTCTCTATCTCTCTCCACTCTCTGTCTCTTTCTCTATCTCTCTCTCTGTCTCTCTCTCACTGTGTCTCTCTCACTCTGTCTCTCACTCTCTCTCTCTCTGTCTCTTTCTGGGTCTCTCTCTCTGTCTCTCTCTCAATGTCTCTGGCTCTCTGTCTCTCTCTCTCCCCCTCTCTCTCTCTCTCTGTCTCTCGCTCTCTGTCCCTCTCTCTCTCTCTCTCTGTCTTTCTCTGTCTCTCCCTCTCTGTCTCTCTCTCTCTGACTCTCTCTCTCTCTGTCCCCCTCTCTCTCTGTCTCTCTCTCTCTGTCCCTCTCGCTCTCTGTCTCTCTCCCTCTCTGTCTCTCTCCCTCTCTCTGTCTCTTTCTCTCTCTGTCTCTCTCGCTCTCTGTCTCTGTCTCTCTCCCTCTCTGTCTCTGTCTCTCTCTCTGTCTCTCTCTCTCTCTCTCTCTCTCCCTCTGTCTCTCTCTGTCTCTCTCCCTCTGTGTCTCTCTCTGTCTCTCTCCCTCTCTCTGTCTCTCTCTGTCTCTGTCTCTCCTCTCTCTCTCTCTCTCTGTCTCTCTCCCTCTCTCTGTCTCTCTCTCTCTCTGTCTCTCTCCCTCTCTGTCTCTCTCCCTCTCTCTGTCTCTCCCTCTCTCTCTGTCTCTATCTCTCTCTCTCTCTCTCCCTCTCTGTCTCTCTCTCTCTCTCTGTCTCTCTCTACAGTTCCCAATCTGGATGACAATCCAGCCCCTGCAGGGGCTGTTTGAATCAGTGACTCTGTCCGTGTCTTCATGGTGAGACAGACTGTGTGTGTGTGTGTGTGTGTGTGGGAGTCAGGCAGCTGGAACTGGAACTGTCATCGTGTCTCACACTGGATTAAACATCAAATGGATTTTCAATGTCGCTAATTAAATCACCCTCAATCTCAACACCGCAATTATCCCACGTAAATGGGCAGAGCTGATTGGAATACTAAACAGCAAAATCTGAAAATATCTCAATCAAAACCATACCCTGCTGCACTGTCAGAGGGTCAGTACTGAGGGAGTGCGGCACTGTCAGAGGGTCAGTACTGAGGGAGAGCCGCACTGTCAGAGGGTCAGTACTGAGGGAGTGCTGCACTGTCAGAGGGTCAGTACTGAGGGAGTGCTGCACTGTCAGAGGGTCAGTACTGAGGGGGTGCCGCACTGCCAGAGGGTCAGTACTGAGGGAGTGCTGCACTGTCAGAGGGTCAGTACTGAGGGAGTGCTGCACTGTCAGAGGGTCAGTACTGAGGGAGTGCTGCACTGTCAGAGGGTCAGTACTGAGGGAGTACCGCACTGTCAGGGGGTCAGTACTGAGGGAGTGCTGCACTGTCAGAGGGTCAGTACTGAGGGAGTGCCGCACTGTCAGAGGGTCAGTACTGAGGGAGTGCCGCACTGTCAGAGGGTCAGTACTGAGAGAGTGCTGCACTGTCAGAGGGTCAGTACTGAGGGAGGGCTGCACTGTCAGAGGGTCAGTACTGAGGGAGTGCCGCACTGTCAGAGGGCCAGTGCTGAGGGAGTGCTGCACTGTCAGAGGGTCAGTACTGAGGGAGTGCTGCACTGTCAGAGGGTCAGTACTGAGGGAGTGCCGCACTGTCAGAGGGTCAGTACCGAGGGAGTGTCGCACTGTCAGAGGGTCAGTACTGAGGGAATGCTGCACTGTCAGAGGGTCAGTACTGAGGGAGTGCCGCACTGTCAGAGTGTCAGTACTGAGGGAGTGTCGCACTGTCAGAGGGTCAGTACTGAGGGAGTGCTGCACTGTCAGAGGGTCAGTACTGAGGGAGTGCCGCACTGTCAGAGTGTCAGTACTGAGGGAGTGTCGCACTGTCAGAGGGTCAGTACTGAGGGAGTGCTGCACTGTCAGAGGGTCAGTACTGAGGGAGTGCTGCACTGTCAGAGGGTCAGTACTGAGGGAGTGCCGCACTGCCAGAGGGTCAGTACTGAGGGAGTGCCGCACTGTCAGAGGGTCAGTACTGAGGGAGTGCTGCACTGTCAGAGGGTCAGTACTGAGGGAGTGCCGCACTGTCAGAGGGTCAGTACTGAGGGAGTGCCGCACTGTCAGAGGGTCAGTACTGAGGGAGTGCCGCACTGTCAGAGGGTCAGTAATGAAGGACTGCCGCACTGTCAGAGGATCAGTACTGAGGGAGTGCCGCACTGTCAGAGGGTCAGTACTGAGGGAGTGCCGCACTGTCAGAGGGTCAGTAATGAAGGACTGCCGCACTGTCAGAGGGTCAGTACTGAGGGAGTGCCGCACTGTCAGAGGGTCAGTACTGAGGGAGTGCTGCACTGTCAGAGGCTCTGTACTGAGGGAGCGCCACACTGTCAGAGGGTCAGTACTGAGGGAGTGCCGCACTGTCAGAGGGTCAGTACTGAGGGAGTGCCGCACTGTCAGAGGGTCAGTACTGAGGGAGTGCCGCACTGTCAGAGGGTCAGTACTGAGGGAGTGCCGCACTGTCAGAGGGTCAGTACTGAGGGAGTGCTGCACTGTCAGAGGGTCAGTACTGAGGGAGTGCCGCACTGTCAGAGGGTCAGTAATAAAGGACTGCCGCACTGTCAGAGGGTCAGTACTGAGGGAGTGCCGCACTGTCAGAGGGTCAGTACTGAGGGAGTGCCGCACTGTCAGAGGGTCAGTACTGAGGGAGCGCCGCACTGTCAGAGGGTCAGTAATGAGGGAGTGCTGCACTGTCAGAGGGTCAGTACTGAGGGAGTGCCGCACTGTCAGAGGGTCAGTACTGAGGGAGTGCTGCACTGTCAGAGGGTCAGTACTGAGGGAGTGCTGCACTGTCAGAGGGTCAGTACTGAGGGAGCGCCGCACTGTCAGAGGGTCAGTACTGAGGGAGTGCTGCACTGTCAGAGGGTCAGTACTGAGGGAGTGCTGCACTGTCAGAGGGTCAGTACTGAGGGAGTGCCGCACTGTGAGAGTGTCAGTACTGAGGGAGTGCTGCACTGTCAGAGGGTCAGTACTGAGGGAGTGCCGCACTGTCAGAGGGTCAGTACTGAGGGAGTGCCGCACTGTCAGAGGGTCAGTACTGCGGGAGTGCTGC
>NW_024055500.1:4849660-4862160 GCF_902713615.1 Scyliorhinus canicula
TACCCCGGTTAGACCCACACTGGGAGCACTGTGCACAGTTCCGGTCTCCATATCCCTCGGTTAGACCCACACTGGGAGCACTGTGCACAGTTCCGGTCTCCGTATCCCTCAGTTAGACCCACACTGGGAGCACTGTGCACAGTTCCGGTCTCCGTATCCCTCGGTTAGACCCACACTGGGAGCACCGTGCACAGTTCCGGTCTCCGTATCCCTCGGTTAGACGCACACTGGGAGCACTGTGCACAGTTCCTGTCTCCATACCCCTCGGTTAGACCACACTGGGAGCACTGTGCACAGTTCCGGTCTCCGTATCCCTCGGTTAGACCCACACTCGGAGCACTGTGCACAGTTCTGGTCTCTGTATCCCTCGGTTAGACCCACACTGGGAGCACTGTGCACAGTTCCGGTCTCCGTATCCCTCTGTTGGACCCACACTGGGAGCACTGTGCACAGTTCCGGTCTCCCTATCCCTCGGTTAGACCCACACTGGGAGCACTGTGCACAGTTCCGGTCTCCGTATCCCTCGGTTAGACCCACATTGGGAGCACTGTGCACAGTTCCGGTCTCCGTATGCCTTGGTTAGACCCACAGTGGGAGCACCGTGCACAGTTCCGGTCTCCGTATCCCTCGGTTAGACCCACAGTGGGAGCACCGTGCACAGTTCCGGTCTCCGTATCCCTCGGTTAGACCCACACTGGGAGCACTGTACACAGTTCCAGTCTCCGTATCCCTCGGTTAGACCCACACTGGGAGCACTGTGCACAGTTCCGGTCTCCGTATCCCTCGGTTAGACCCACAGTGGGAGCACCGTGCACAGTTCCGGTCTCCGTATCCCTCGGATAGACCACACTGGGAGCGCCGTGCACAGTTCCGGTCTCTGTATCCCTCGGTTAGACCCACACTGGGAGCACTGTGCACAGTTCCGGTCTCCGTATCCCTCGGTTAGACCCACACTGGGAGCACTGTGCACAGTTCCGGTCTCCATATCCCTCGGTTAGACCCACACTGGGAGCACTGTGCACAGTTCCGGTCTCCGTATCCCTCGGTTAGACCCACACTGGGAGCACTGTGCACAGTTCCGGTCTCCATATCCCTCGGTTAGACCCACACTGGGAGCACCGTGCACAGTTCCGGTCTCCGTATTCCTCGGTTAGACGCACACTGGGAGCACTGTGCACATTCCGGTCTCCGTATCCCTCGGTTAGACCCACACTGGGAACACTGTGCACAGTTCCGGTCTCCGTATCCCTCGGTTAGACCCACACTGGGAGCACCGTGCACAGTTCCGATCTCCGTATCCCTCGGTTAGACCCGCACTGGGAGCACCGTGCACAGTTCTGTCTCTGTATCCCTCAGTTAGACCCACACTGGGAGCACCGTGCACAGTTCCGGTCTCCGTATCCCTCGGTTAGACCCACACTGGGAGCAAAGTGCACAGTTCCGGTGTCCGTATCCCTCGGTTAGACCCACACTGGGAGCACCGTGCACAGTTCCGGTCTCCGTATCCCTCGGATAGACCACACTGGGAGCACTGTGCGCAGTTCCGGTCTCTGTATCCCTCGGTTAGACCCACACTGGGAGCACTGTGCACAGTTCCGGTCTCCGTATCCCTCGGTTGGACCCACACCGGGAGCACTGTGCACAGTTCCTGTCTCCGTATCCCTCGGTTAGACCCACACTGGGAGCACCGTGCACAGTTCCGGTCTCCGTATCCCTCGGTTAGACCCACACTGGGAGTACCGTGCACAGTTCCGGTCTCCGTATCCCTCGGTTAGACCCACACTGGGAGCACCGTGCACAGTTCCTGTCTCCCTATCCCTCGGTTAGACCCACACTGGGAGCACTGTGCACAGTTCCGGTCTCCGTATCCCTCGGTTAGACCCACACTGGGAGCACCGTGCACAGTTCCTGTCTCCCTATCCCTCGGTTAGACCCACACTGGGAGCACCGTGCACAGTTCCAGTCTCATTATGTGAGTGAGTGTGTGTGTGTGTGAGTGCGTCTGTGAGTCTGTGGGAGAGTGTGTGTGCGGGAGTGTGAATGTGTGTGTGAGTGTCAGAGTGTCAGAGTGTGTGTGTGCGCGCGTGGGGGTGGGGGGTTTGATCACGTTGGGAGTGTGAGCGTTTGTGTGTGTGAGAGTGACTGTGAGAGAGTGTGAGTGAGAGTATGAGTGTGAGTGTGAGTGTGAGTGTGAGTGTGAGTGTGAGTGTGAGTGTGAGTGTGAGTGTGAGTGTGAGTGTGAGTGTGAGTGAGTGTGAGCATGTGTGAGTGAGTGTTTGTGAGTCTGTATGTGTGTCAGAGAGTGTGAGTAAGTGCGAGTGTGCGTGAGAGTGAGCGAGTGTGTATGTGTGTGTGTGAGTGAGTGTGAGTGTGTCAGTGTGTGTGTGTGTGAGTGTGTGTGTCACTATCGGGGTTAATACCTCTGCTCCGCTGTCTGGAGTCTCCTCAATTCCAGTAAGGTTTCCTGATGCTGTTGGGATTTATCCCGGAGATCCTGATGGAGATTCCTCAGGGTGGGCTCCAGCTCCCTGCTGATAACAGATTCCCTGGAAAAGGGGAGGAGGGAGGAGGAGGTCAGTGCATTCGGCAGAGAGCAGAGCTGGACACTCATCACAACTCCCTCCGGAGTGACAGACCCTCCCCTCGGAGTGACCACTCACACCCCGCTCAGCCCCCTCAGAGTGAACACACTCCACCCTCAGAGTGACCACTCCCTCTATGCTTTCCCAATACTCACAGACGTCGAATTTCCCTCCAAGCTTCGTACAGGCGTTGGTCCTCAGAGCGAACGGGAGCCGTAGGCAAACCTCGGGTCGCTCGCTGCTCCTCATGGTGAAACCTTAACCCTACAGCACAGCGGAGAAAAGGCGCAGCATGGGGTTAGATACAGAGTAAAGCTCCCTCTACACTGTCCCCATCAAACACTCCCAGGACAGGTACAGCACGGGGTTAGATACAGAGTAAAGCTCCCTCTACACTGTCCCCATCAAACACTCCCAGGACAGGTACAGCACGGGGTTAGATACAGAGTAAAGCTCCCTCTACACTGTCCCCATCAAACACTCCCAGGACAGGTACAGCACGGGGTTAGATACAGAGTAAAGCTCCCTCTACACTGTCCCCATCAAACACACCCAGGACAGGTACAGCACGGGGTTAGATACAGAGTAAAGCTCCCTCTACACTGTCCCCATCAAACACTCCCAGGACAGGGACAGCACGGGGTTAGATACAGAGTAAAGCTCCCTCTACACTGTCCCCATCAAACACTCCCAGGACAGGTGCCGCACGGGGTTAGATACAGAGTAAAGCTCCCTCTACACTGTCCCCATCAAACACTCCCAGGACAGGGACAGCACGGGGTTAGATACAGAGTAAAGCTCCCTCTACACTGTCCCCATCAAACACTCCCAGGACAGGTACAGCACGGGGTTAGATACAGATTAAAGCTCCCTCTACACTGTCCCCATCAAACACTCCCAGGACAGGTACAGCACGGGGTTAGATACAGAGTAAAGCTCCCTCTACACTGTCCCCATCAAACACTCCCAGGACAGGTACAGCACGGGGTTAGATACAGAGTAAAGCTGCCTCTACACTGTCCCCATCAAACACCCAGGACAGGTACAGCACGGGGTTAGATACAGAGTAAAGCTCCCACTACACTGTCCCCATCAAACACTCCCAGGACAGGTACAGCACGGGGTTAGATACAGAGTAAAGCTCGCTCTACACTGTCCCCATCAAACACTCCCAGGGCAGGTACAGCACGGGGTTAGATACAGAGTAAAGCTCCCACTACACTGTCCCCATCAAACACTCCCAGGACAGGTACAGCACGGGGTTAGATACAGAGTAAAGCTCCCTCTGCACTGTCCCCATCAAAGACTCCCAGGACAGGTACAGCACGGGGTTAGATACAGAGTAAAGCTCCCTCTACACTGTCCCCATCAAACACTCCCAGGACAGGTACAGCACGGGGTTAGATACAGAGTAAAGCTCCCTCTACACTGTCCCCATCAAACACTCCCAGGATAGGTACAGCACGGGGTTAGATACAGAGTAAAGCTCCCTCTACACTGTCCCCATCAAACACTCCCAGGACAGGTACAGCATGGGGTTAGGTACAGAGTAAAGCTCCCTCTACACTGTCCCCATCAAACACTCCCAGGACAGGTACAGCACGGGGTTAGATACAGAGTAAAGCTCCCTCTACACTGTCCCCATCAAACACTCCCAGGACAGGTACAGCACGGGGTTAGATACAGAGTAAAGCTCCCTTTACACTGTCCCCATCAAACACTCCCAGGACAGGTACAGCACGGGGTTAGATACAGAGTAAAGCTCCCTCTCCGCTGTCCCCATCAAACAGTCCCAGGACAGGTACAGCACGTGGTTAGATACAGAGTAAAGCTCCCTCTACACTGTCCCCATCAAACACTCCCAGGACAGGTACAGCACGGGGTTAGATACAGAGTAAAGCTCCCTCTACACTGTCCCCATCAAACACTCCCAGGACAGGTACAGCACGGGGTTAGATACAGAGTAAAGCTCCCTCTACACTGTCCCCATCAAACACTCACAGGACAGGTACAGCACGGGGTTAGATACAGAGTAAAGCTCCCACTACACTGTCCCCATCAAACACTCCCAGGACAGGTACAGCACGGGGTTAGATACAGAGTAAAGCTCCCTCTGCACTGTCCCCATCAAACACTCCCAGGACAGGTACAGCACGGGGTTAGATACAGAGTAAAGCTCCCTCTACACTGTCCCCATCAAACACTCCCAGGATAGGTACAGCACGGGGTTAGATACAGAGTAAAGCTCCCTCTACACTGTCCCCATCAAACACTCCCAGGACAGGTACAGCATGGGGTTAGGTACAGAGTAAAGCTCCCTCTACACTGTCCCCATCAAACACTCCCAGGACAGGTACAGCACGGGGTTAGATACAGAGTAAAGCTCCCTCTACACTGTCCCCATCAAACACTCCCAGGACAGGTACAGCACGGGGTTAGATACAGAGTAAAGCTCCCTTTACACTGTCCCCATCAAACACTCCCAGGACAGGTACAGCACGGGGTTAGATACAGAGTAAAGCTCCCTCTCCGCTGTCCCCATCAAACAGTCCCAGGACAGGTACAGCACGTGGTTAGATACAGAGTAAAGCTCCCTCTACACTGTCCCCATCAAACACTCCCAGGACAGGTACAGCACGGGGTTAGATACAGAGTAATGCTCCCTCTACACTGTCCCCATCAAACACTCCCAGGACAGGTACAGCACGGGGTTAGATACAGAGTAAAGCTCCCTCTACACTGTCCCCATCAAACACTCACAGGACAGGTACAGCACGGGGTTAGATACAGAGTAAAGCTCCCACTACACTGTCCCCATCAAACACTCCCAGGACAGGTACAGCACGGGGTTAGATACAGAGTAAAGCTCCCTCTGCACTGTCCCCATCAAACACTCCCAGGACAGGTACAGCACGGGGTTAGATACAGAGTAAAGCTCCCTCTACACTGTCCCCATCAAACACTCCCAGGATAGGTGCAGCACGGGGTTAGATACAGAGTAAAGCTCCCTCTACACTGTCCCCATCAAACACTCCCAGGACAGGTACAGCACGGGGTTAGATACAGAGTAAAGCTGCCTCTACACTGTCCCCATCAAACACTCCCAGGACAGGTACAGCACGGGGTTAGATACAGAGTAAAGCTCCCTCTACACTGTCCCCATCAAACACTCACAGGACAGGTACAGCACGGGGTTAGATACAGAGTAAAGCTCCCACTACACTGTCCCCATCAAACACTCCCAGGACAGGTACAGCACGGGGTTAGATACAGAGTAAAGCTCCCTCTGCACTGTCCCCATCAAACACTCCCAGGACAGGTACAGCACGGGGTTAGATACAGAGTAAAGCTCCCTCTACACTGTTCCCATCAAACACTCCCAGGATAGGTACAGCACGGGGTTAGATACAGAGTAAAGCTCCCTCTACACTGTCCCCATCAAACACTCCCAGGACAGGTACAGCACGGGGTTAGATACAGAGTAAAGCTGCCTCTACACTGTCCACATCAAACACTCCCAGGACAGGTACAGCACGGGGTTAGATACAGAGTAAAGCTCCCTCTACACTGTCCCCATCAAACACTCCCAGGACAGGTACAGCACGGGGTTAGATACAGAGTAAAGCTCCCTCTACATTGTCCCCATCAAACACTCCCAGGACAGGTACAGCACGGGGTTAGGTACAGAGTAAAGCTCCCTCTACACTGTCCCCATCAAACACTCCCAGGACAGGTACAGCACGGGGTTAGATACAGAGTAAAGCTCCCTCTACACTGTCCCCATCAAACACTCCCAGGACAGGTACAGCACGGGGTTAGATACAGAGTAAAGCTCTCTCTACACTGTCCCCATCAAACACTCCCAGGACAGGTACAGCACGGGGTTAGATACAGAGTAAGGGCTGAGGTAGTGGGATTGAGGGTGGGTATTCCCGGGATTAGGGTTGGTTGCGTTCCACCTCTCCGGAGCTTCTCCACGTAGCCTCTGGTGTGTTCGGACTGGTCCTGTCGACACTCATCCCTGCCTCCTCTCTGTGCGTCCAGTGTCCTCGCGCTCCATGCGTGATGCGTCCTCACCCTGGCCCTCGCCCTATGCACTCCTTGCTGCGCGTGTTCCTCCCTCTCCCTGTACCGGACGGACTGCCCCCATGGGCGTTCCTCATCGCTCTCCGCCTTCGTGTGCCCGCTGCCCGCTCGCAGGAGTTTATTGGCCAACCTGTGGGTGAGAGAGGCGAAGAATCACGGAGTGAGTTCTGGTGAGCCGGAGGAGATTTATCGGCCCACCATGTTGGTGCTAGCTGCTCTTCGAGCGTCACTCCCTGCCACTTTGCAACATCTTAAACCCGTCCCCACCAACATCTACCTCTGCTAAACCCGTCACCATCTTGTCCACCTCAATCAGAAACCCACCCCCTCCAACCGAGCATGATCTCCGACCTCAGTTCTGCCACTGAAATCCCCCCCCCCCCTTAATCCCGGATTCATTCGGCAAAATCTCCCTTCGCACTTGCTCCAGGATCCTCTGATCCTTCCTCTGCCCTGGCAATGATAAGCTGATGCGATACTCGAGTTGGGACCTGTACAGAGACTCGAAGATTCGGAATAACTCCTTAGCTCATGCACCCAAAGACCGAGATGGTGGAAGCCCATCACATACTCTTCCGTGGGGACGGAATTCGGATGCACCGGGCCACGTACTGTTTGGCTTGGCTGTCCTGTCGATGGAGGTGTTCCTTCAGGAGACTGTTCTCCTCGAAGAGCTGGAGGAAGCGATCTTCGATTTCCTGGCGTTTCACCCGGCTCGTGTTCGGTCGAGGTCGCTCGTCTCGCAAGGCCGTGGGGTCTGAGGGGACGGAGGAATGTGAGGATTTCAGTGAGAGGACCCCGAACCCCGGACTGAGCAGCCAGTCCGAGCGCTCCCCCGCCAAACTCCACCATCTCTCTCACCAAACTCCACCCTCTCTCTCACCAAACTCCACCCTCTCTCACCAAAACTCCGCCCTCTCTCTCCAAACTCCACCCACTCTCCCTCGCCAAACTCCACCCTCTCTCTCACCAAAACTCCACCCTCTCTCTCACCAAACTCCACCCTCTCTCACCAAAACTCCGCCCTCTCTCTCCAAACTCCACCCACTCTCCCTCGCCAAACTCCACCATCTCTCACCAAACTCCACCCTCTCTCTCACCAAAACTCCACCCTCTCTCTCACCAAATTCCACCCTCTCACCAAATTCCACCCTCTCTCTCACCAAATTCCACCCTCTCTCTCACCAAACTCCACCCTCTCTCTCACCAAACTCCACCCTCTCTCTCACCAAACTCCACCCTCTCTCACCAAAACTCCGCCCTCTCTCACCAAACTCCGCCCTCTCTCTCCAAATTCCACCCAGTCTCTCTCACCAAACTCCACCCTCTCTCTCACCAAACTCCACCCTCTCTCTCACCAAACTCCACCCTCTCTCTCACCAAACTCCACCCTCTCTCTCACCAAACTCCACCCTCTCTCTCACCAAACTCCACCCTCTCTCACCAAAACTCCGCCCTCTCTCACTAAACTCCGCCCTCTCTCTCCAAATTCCACCCTGTCTCTCTCACCAAACTCCACCCTCTCTCTCACCAAACTCCACCCTCTCTCTCACCGAACTCCACCATCTCTCTCACCAAAACTCCACCCTCTCTCTAACCAAACTCCACCCTCTCTCACCAAACTCCACCCTCTCTCTCACCAAACTCCACCCTCTCTCACCAAATTCCACCCTCTCTCTCACCAAAACTCCACCCTCTCTCTCATCAAATTCAACCCCCTCTCTCACCAAACTCCACCCTCTCTCACCAAACTCCACCCTCTCTCTCACCAAACTCCACCCTCTCTCACCAAACTCCACCCTCTCTCTCACCAAACTCCACCCTCTCTCTCACCAAACTCCACCCTCTCTCTCACCAAACTCCACCCTCTCTCTCACCAAATTCCACCCTCTCTCTCACCAAAACTCCACCCTCTCTCTCATCAAATTCAACCCCCTCTCTCACCAAACTCCACCCTCTCTCACCAAACTCCACCCTCTCTCTCACCAAACTCCACCCTCTCTCACCAAACTCCACCCTCTCTCTCACCAAACTCCACCCTCTCTCTCACCAAACTCCACCCTCTCTCTCACCAAACTCCACCCTCTCTCTCACCAAATTCCACCCTCTCTCTCATCAAAACTCCACCCTCTCTCTCATCAAATTCAACCCTCTCTCTCACCAAACTCCACACTCTCTCACCAAACTCCACCCTCTCTCTCACCAAACTCCGCCCTCTCTCAGCAAACTCCACCCTCTCTCTCACCAAACTCCACCCTCTCTCTCACCAAACTCCACCCTCTCTCTCACCAAACTCCACCCTCTCTCTCACCAAACTCCACCCTCTCTCTCACCAAACTCCACCCTCTCTCACCAAAACTCCGCACTCTCTCACCAAACTCCGCCCTCTCTCTCCAAATTCCACCCAGTCTCTCTCACCAAACTCCACCCTCTCTCTCACCAAACTCCACCCTCTCTCTCACTGAACTCCACCATCTCTCTCACCAAAACTTCACCCTCTCTCTAACCAAACTCCACCCTCTCTCTCACCAAACTCCACCCTCTCTCACCAAAACTCCGCCCTCTCTCACCAAACTCCGCCCTCTCTCACCAAATTCCACCCAGTCTCTCTCACCAAACTCCACCCTCTCTCTCACCGAACTCCACCATCTTTCTCACCAAAACTCCACCCTCTCTCTAACCAAACTCCACCCTCTCTCTCACCAAACTCCACCCTCTCTCTCACCAAACTCCACCCTCTCTCTCACCAAACTCCACCCTCTCTCTCACCAAACTCCACCCTCTCTCTCACCAAACTCCACCCTCTCTCTCACCAAAACTCCACCCTCTCTCTCACCAAACTCCACCGCCCTCTCTCACCAAACTACACCCTCTCACCAAACTCCACCCTCTCTCAGCAAACTCTACCCTCTCTCAGCAAACTCCACCCTCTCTCAGCAAACTCCACCCTCACTCTCACCAAACTCCACCCTCTCTCAGCAAACTCCACCCCCTCTCAGCAAACTCCACCCCCTCTCAGCAAACTCCACCCTCTCTCTCACCAAACTCCACCCTCTCTCTCACCAAACTCCACCCTCTCTCTCACCAAACTCCACCCTCTCTCTCACCAAACTCCACCCTTTCTCTCACCAAACTCCACCCTCTCTCTCTCACCAAACTCCACCACTCGCTCTCTCCAAACTCCACCCCCCTCTCTCACCAAACTCCACCCTCTCTCAGCAAACTCCACCCTCTCTCTCACCAAACTCCACCCTCTCTCTCACCAAACTCCACCCTCTCTCTCTCACCAAACTCCACCACCCTCTCTCAGCAAACTCCACCCTCTCTCTCACCAAACTCCGCCCTCCCTCACCAAACTCCACCCCCCTCTCTCACCAAACTCCATCCTCTCTCACCAAACTCCATCCTCTCTCAACAAACTCCACCCTCTCTCTCACCAAACTCCACCCTCTCTCTCACTAAACCCTTCCCTCTCTCACCAAACTCCACCCTCTCTCACCAAACTCCACCCTCTCTCACCAAACTCTGCCACCCTCTCTCTCACCAAACGCTGAAAAAAACCCTCGCCAACTCCTAAACCTGAGACGTTGCCCAATCGGTGAGGTCGTTCATTCCGCAAGCAGACAGATGCCTCAGAACACCACAACCTGGCCTGTGCTTACTCTCAACCGGCCAAGGGTCAGTACTGAGGGAGTGCCGCACTGTCAGTGGGTCAGTACTGAGGGATCGCCGCACTGTCAGAGGGTCAGTACTGAGGGAGTGCTGCACTGTCAGAGGGTCAGTTCTGAGGGAGTGCCGCACTGTCAGAGGGTCAGTACTGAGGGAGTGCCGCACTGTCAGAGGGTCAGTACTGAGGGAGTGCCGCACTGTCAGATGGTCAGTACTGAGGGAGTGCCGCACTGTCAGAGGGTCAGTACTGAGGGAGTGCCGCACTGTCAGAGGGTCAGTACTGAGGGAGTGCTGCACTGTCAGAGGGTCAGTACTGAGGGAGCGCCGCACTGTCAGAGGGTCAGTACTGAGGGAGCGCCGCACTGTCAGAGGGTCAGTACTGAAGGAGTGCTGCACTGTCAGAGGGTCAGTACTGAGGGAGTGCTGCACTGTCAGAGGGTCAGTACTGAGGGAGTGTCACACTGTCAGAGGGTCAGTACTGAGGGAGTGCCGCACTGTCAGAGGGTCAGTACTGAGTGAGTGCCGCACTGTCAGAGGGTCAGTGCTGAGGGAGCGCTGCACTGGCAGAGGGTCAGTACTGAGGGAGTGCTGCACTGTCAGAGGGTCAGTACTGAGGGAGTGCCACACTGTCAGAGGGTCAGTACTGAGGGAGTGCTGCACTGTCAGAGGGTCAGAACTGAGGGAGCGCCGCACTGTCAGAGGGTCAGTACTGAGGGAGTGCCGCAGTGTCAGAGGGTCAGTACTGAGGGAGCGCCGCACTGTCAGAGGGTGTACTGAGGGAGTGCCGCACTGTCAGAGGGTCAGTACTGAGGGAGTGCCGCACTGTCAGAGGGTCAGTACTGAGGGAGTGCCGCACTGTCAGAGGGTCAGTACTGAGGGAGCGCTGCACTGTCAGAGGGTCAGTACTGAGGGAGCGCCGCACTGTCAGAGGGTCAGTACTGAGGGAGTGCCGCACTGTCAGAGGGTCAGTACTGAGGCAGCGCCGCACTGTCAGAGGGTCAGTACTGAGGGAGCGCCGCACTGTCAGAGGGTCAGTACTGAGGGAGTGCCGCACTGTCAGAGGGTCAGTACTGAGGGAGTGCTGCACTGTCAGAGGGTCAGTACTGAGGGAGCGCCGCACTGTCAGAGGGTCAGTACTGAGGGAGCGCCGCACTGTCAGAGGGTCAGTACTGAGGGAGCGCCGCACTGTCAGAGGGTCAGTACTGAGGGAGTGCTGCACTGTCAGAGGGTCAGTACTGAGGGAGTGCTGCACTGTCAGAGGGTCAGTACTGAGGGAGTGCCGCACCGTCAGAGGGTCAGTACTGAGGGAGTGCCACACTGTCAGAGGGTCAGTACTGAGGGAGCGCCGCACTGTCAGAGGGTCAGTACTGAGGGAGCGCCGCACTGTCAGAGGGTCAGTACTGAGGGAGTGCCGCACTGTCAGAGGGTCAATACTGAGGGAATGCTGCACTGTCAGAGGGTCAGTACTGAGGGAGGGCCGCACTGTCAGAAGGTCAGTACTGAGGGAGTGCTGCACTGTCAGAGGGTCAGTACTGAGGGAGTGCCGCACTGTCAGAGGGTCAGTACTGAGGGAGTGCCGCACTGTCAGAGGGTCAGTACTGAGGGAGTGCCGCACTGTCAGAGGGTCAGTACTGAGGGAGTGCCGCATTGTCAGAGGGTCAGTACTGAGGGAGTGCCGCACTGTCAGAGGGTCAGTACTGAGGGAGTGCTGCACTGTCAGAGGGTCAGTACTGAGGGAGCGCCGCACTGTCAGAGGGTCAGTACTGAGGGAGTGCTGCACTGTCAGAGGGTCAGTACTGAGGGAGTGCCGCACTATCAGAGGGTCAGTACTGAGGGAGTGCCGCACTGTCAGAGGGTCAGTACTGAGGGAGTGCCGCACTGTCAGAGGGTCAGTACTGAGGGAGCGCCGCACTGTCAGAGGGTCAGTACTGAGGGAGTGCCGCACTGTCAGAGGGTCAGTACTGAGGGAGCGCTGCACTGTCAGAGGGTCAGTACTGAGGGAGCGCCGCACTGTCAGACGGTCAGTACTGAGGGAGTGCCTCACTGTCAGAGGGTCAGTACTGAGGGAGTGCTGCACTGTCAGAGGGTCAGTACTGAGGGAGCGCTGCACTGTCAGAGGGTCGGTACTGAGGGAGTGCCGCACTGTCAGAGGGTCAGTATTGA
>NW_024055500.1:4867160-4870936 GCF_902713615.1 Scyliorhinus canicula
CAATTCAAGGCGCTGAATACACCCGATTTAAACTTTACATCCTCCCTCGCCTCTGCGCCCCCCCTGCTGCTCGGCCTTGACTTTCAGTGCAGCCACCGGAGCCTGACACTGAAGTTCGGCGGACCCCTGCCCCCACTCACAGTCTGCAGCCTGGCGACACTCAAAGTTGCGCCACCCCGCCTCTTCACTTCCTCAGCGTACCCTTTGGTGTTACAAACGGAGTCTCCGTTTTCCAGAGGGCGATGGATCAAATGGTGGACCAGTACGGCTTACGGGCGACCTTCCCGTACTTGGACAACGTCACCATCTGCGGCCATGACCAGCAGGACCACGACGCAAACCTGAGGAAGTTCCTCCAGACTGCCCGGGCCCTCAACCTCACCTACAACAAAGAGAAATGCGTGTTCCACACAACCCGGCTCGCCATCCTCGGCTACGCCGTGGACACCAATACCTCCGGCAGTCCATGTGTTGCAAACGAGGCCCTGAGCTTTTCAATTGTCGATGCTGTGCTTGCCGCGTTTACCCGGTGGACGTCCAGCCATTTGGAGTGGGCGTCCACTATCACCAAAAACATTGAGCCCATGAAAGGGCCGGCGTGGTCAATATGCAGGCGGGTCTACGGTCTGCCTGGCCATTCCTACGGGTGCAATGGCGCCGCTGGTGGCACTCTTTGCCACTGTTGGCACTCCTGGCACTGACTTACCAAGGCTGCTATGTCTGTGTCCAAACCTGGCCACCAAACGTAGCTTCGAGCTACAATCTTCATTTTAGACACCCCTGGGTGTCCGTGATGTAACTCGGTTAAGATTGCCTGACGGCCCTGAGCTGGGACGATTACCCGGGCTCCCCATAATAGGATACCGTCTTCTACGGTTATTTGGTCCCTTCTGCTCCAGTATGGGTGCATCTGGGGCTCCACTGGTCTTTCCAGTTCCCCTGTTAGCAGTAAATGCTTCATCTTGGCTAAAACTGGGTCTTTTTGCGTCCACAACCGAATATGTTGTGTGTCTACTGGTAGGGTGTCCAAAAAATTTAGAGTCATTACTGTCTCCTCTACTTTTGGTATTTGCGGCTGAGTGTCCGGGAGGGGAAGTCTGCTCAAAGCATCTGCATTTGCTACTCGCGTTCCCGGTCTGTGCTCCAGAACGTATCTATATGTCGCCAGTAGCAACGCCCAGCGTTGGATTCTAGCTGATGCAATCGGGGGTATTGACTTGTCTTCTTTTAATAACCCTAATAACGGCTTATGGTCCGTCACTATGGTGAATTTCCGCCCGTACAGATACTGGTGAAATTTTTTTACTGCGAATATCACCGCCAGTCCTTCCTTCTCGATTTGGGCGTACTTCCTCTCAGCCATCGCCAAGGTCTTCGAAGCATAGGCTATTGGCCGTTCTTCCCCATTCCTTCCTCTATGGGCTAAGACGGCTCCTACCCCGTATGGGGATGCATCACAAGTGACCACCAACTCCTTCCTTGGGTCATAATGCTCTAGGACATTTTCGGATGACAGCTGTTCCTTAATGTCCCTAAATGCTCGGTTTTGGCGGGCGGACCATTTCCATTCTTGCCCCTTTTTTAGTAGCTGGTGGAGGGGTTCTAGGATGGACGCCCTATTTTCAATAAACTTTCCATAATAGGTTACTAACCCTAGAAATGATCGTAACTCCTGGACCGTGGTGGGAGCTGGGGCTTCTTTCATTGCCCTTACTCTGTCTTCTAATGGATATAAGCCTGACTCGTCTACTTTATATCCCAGGTACGTCACTTGTGGGGCCAGAAAAACACATTTTTCCTTTTTTAGCCGTATGCCTGCCTTTCCGAAACGCCTGAGCACTTCCTCCAGGTTCCTTAAGTGTTCCCTGTTTGTCCTACCCGTGATTA
This sequence comes from Scyliorhinus canicula, assembly GCF_902713615.1. Lineage (NCBI taxonomy): Eukaryota > Metazoa > Chordata > Chondrichthyes > Carcharhiniformes > Scyliorhinidae > Scyliorhinus > Scyliorhinus canicula. The sequence goes on from NW_024055500.1 coordinate 4,869,048, forward strand.
AGACATCGTCCAAATAAATCGCCACCTGCGGTAGTCCCTGCAGAATATTTTCCTATCGTACGCTGGAATATAGCGCAGGCTGATGACACTCCAAAAGGTAGCCTAGTATAACGAAAAAGGCCCTTCAGGGTGTTGATCGTAGCGAACTTCTGGGAGCCCTTGTCCAGTTTTAACTGCAGGTAGGCGTGGCTCATGTCTAGTTTCGTGAACAAAAGCCCACCTGCCAATTTGGCATATACGTAGTCTATTTTCGGGATTGGGTATTTGTCCAGCAGTGCGTATTTGTTTACTGTCTGTTTGAAATCTCCACAGAGATGTATCGAGCCGTCAGGCTTCAAAATTGGTACCACCGGTGCTGCCCATTCTGAGAATTGTACTGGTCTGATAACGCCATCGCGCCGTAACCTTTCTATTTCATCATCTACTTTCTTCCTTAATGCAAAAGGTACCGGCCTGGTCTTACAAAATTGCGGAAGGGCTTCTGGGTCCACGTGCAAAGTTGCTTTGCCGCCTATGACTTCCCCCAAACCTTCCTGGAAGACCTCCGGGTATTTTTGGAGTACTCCACTCAACTGCCCGCTTCCACTCTGGAAAATTTTCATCCAATCTAATTTTAGGTCTTTCAGCCAGTTCCGTCCAATTAAGCTCGGTCCGGAGCCCTCTACTATCGTCAACGGTAATCTGAGCAATTGTTTCTCATACTCCACAGGTACATGAGTCGTGCCTCGAAATTCCAGGGGTTCCCCCGTGTAGGTTTTAAGTTTCGTCGATGTTTTTGTTAGGGTTAGTGGCTGGAGTCCATCTTTGATTTTTCTAAATGCTGCCACTCCCATTACTGATACGGCCGCACCCGTGTCTATTTCCATTATTGTCGGCCGCCCGTTCACCCAAGGGGTAATCCTAATGGGTTCTGCTTTCTTCGTTGCAATATTATATGATTGTTCCCCTTCGGAGGAGGATGGGGCGTCTAGGTTGTGTACTTCCCTGCGTCCCCACCTGCTATTCCTCTTTTGCCACCTCCTTCTAGGGTTTCTGTCGCTGTTACCCCACTCTGTCTGGTGCCAGAAACGGTCCTTCTCTGTTGGGGGAGCCTCAGCCGGTACTTCCCTCTGTCTCCAGTTAGTCCTGGCAGACTTGGAGGCAGTTCTGGGGTTTTCCTTTGGCCCTCTATTCCTCAGGTTTTTCCTGAGAGCGGCTATCTGGTAGCAGGACCCGTTGTGGTAGTCCCTCTCACAGGTATCTACCTCCATTGGCGTGCCCTGTAGTTCCTGCGCCCCACTTGCTGCCTTTTCTAGGGACAGTGCGAGCTGTAATGCCTGTCTGCAGTCTAGCTCCATTTCCTCCAACAGACGTTTCTGTATTGTGAGGTTGTTTATACCACACACTAACCGGTCCCGAAGCATTTCATTTAGCGTCGGGCCGAACTCACATTTTTCCGCCAGCCTTCTCAGGCGGGTCAAGAAATTTGTGACTGACTCCCTGTCTTCCCGCTTCGCTGTGTAGAATCTGTAACTACGCAATATGAGAGGTAGTTTTGGGTCGTAGTACTCTTTCACCAATTCCGTTACTTCTTGGAAAGTTTTCGTGTCCAGCGCATCGGGATAAGTCAGACTACGTATAATGGCGAAAGCTGAGGGTCCGCACGTCGACAGCAGGATTAGCCGTCTCCTTTCGTCCGTCAGTATATCATTTGCCCGGAAGAAGTAACACATTCTCTCCACATACTGGGACCAGTCCTCAATAGCCGGGTCGAATGCCTCTAACCTCCCAAAAAACGGCATTTTTTAAATGGCAAGGCTTACCCTCTGAGTGTGGCAGCTGGTCTCCGCAAAATTCATAGTTTACCTCGTCGCCACTGTAGTAATCCACGGGAGGCAGGAGTTCCGTCA
>NW_024055500.1:4871436-4873936 GCF_902713615.1 Scyliorhinus canicula
TGTCAGAGGGTCAGTACTGAGGGTGTGCCGCACTGTCAGAGGGTCAGTACTGAGGGAGCTCCGCACTGTCAGAGGGTCAGTACTGAGGGAGTGCCACACTGTCAGAGGGTCAGTACTGAGGGAGTGCCGCACTGTCAGAGGGTCAGTACTGAGTGAGTGCCGCACTGTCAGAGGGTCAGTACTGAGGGAGTGCCGCACTGTCAGAGGGTCAGTACTGAGGGAGTGCCGCTCTGTCAGAGGGTCAGTACTGAGGGAGTGCCGCACTGTTAGAGGGTCAGTACTGAGGGAGTGCCGCACTGTCAGAGGGTCAGTACTGAGGGAGTGCCGCACTGTCAGAGGGTCAGTACTGAGGGAGTGCCGCACTGTCAGAGGGTCAGTACTGATGGAGTGACGCACTGTCAGAGGGTCAGTACTGAGGGAGTGCCGCACTGTCAGAGGGTCAGTACTGAGGGAGTGCCGCACTGTCAGAGGGTCAGTACTGAGGGAGTGCTGCACTGTCAGAGGGTCAGTACTGAGGGACGGCTGCACTGTCAGAGGGTCAGTACTGAGGGAGTGCTGCACTGTCAGAGGGTCAGTACTGAGGGAGCGCCGCACTGTCAGAGGGTCAGTACTGAGGGAGTGCCGTACTGTCAGAGGGTCAGTACTGAGGGAGTGCCGCACTGTCAGAGGGTCAGTACTGAGGGAGCGCCGCACTGTCAGAGGGTCAGTACTGAGGGAGTGCTGCACTGTCAGAGGGTCAGTACTGAGGGAGTGCCGCACTGTCAGAGGGTCAGTACTGAGGGAGTGCCGCACTGTCAGAGGGTCAGTACTGAGGGAGTGCCGCACTGTCAGAGGGTCAGTACTGAGGGAGTGCCGCACTGTCAGAGGGTCAGTACTGAGGGAGTGCTGCACTGTCAGAGGGTCAGTACTGAGGGAGCGCCGCACTGTCAGAGGGTCAGTACTGAGGGAGTGCCGCACTGTCAGAGGGTCAGTACTGATGGAGTGACGCACTGTCAGAGGGTCAGTACTGAGGGAGTGCCGCACTGTCAGAGGGTCAGTACTGAGGGAGTGCCGCACTGTCAGAGGGTCAGTACTGAGGGAGTGCTGCACTGTCAGAGGGTCAGTACTGAGGGACGGCTGCACTGTCAGAGGGTCAGTACTGAGGGAGTGCTGCACTGTCAGAGGGTCAGTACTGAGGGAGCGCCGCACTGTCAGAGGGTCAGTACTGAGGGAGTGCCGTACTGTCAGAGGGTCAGTACTGAGGGAGTGCCGCACTGTCAGAGGGTCAGTACTGAGGGAGCGCCGCACTGTCAGAGGGTCAGTACTGAGGGAGTGCCGCACTGTCAGAGGGTCTGTACTGAGGGAGTGCCGCACTGTCAGAGGGTCAGTAGTGAGGGAGTGCCGCACTGTCAGAGGGTCAGTACTGAGGGAGTGCTGCACTGTCAGAGGGTCAGTACTGAGGGAGTGCCGCACTGTCAGAGGGTCAGTACTGAGGGAGTGCTGCACTGTCAGAGGGTCAGTACTGAGGGAGCGCCGCACTGTCAGAGGGTCAGTACTGAGGGAGTGCCGCACTGTCAGAGGGTCAGTACTGATGGAGTGACGCACTGTCAGAGGGTCAGTACTGAGGGAGTGACGCACTGTCAGAGGGTCAGTACTGAGGGAGTGCCGCACTGTCAGAGGGTCAGTACTGAGGGAGTGCTGCACTGTCAGAGGGTCAGTACTGAGGGACGGCTGCACTGTCAGAGGGTCAGTACTGAGGGAGTGCTGCACTGTCAGAGGGTCAGTACTGAGGGAGCGCCGCACTGTCAGAGGGTCAGTACTGAGGGAGTGCCGTACTGTCAGAGGGTCAGTACTGAGGGAGTGCCGCACTGTCAGAGGGTCAGTACTGAGGGAGCGCCGCACTGTCAGAGGGTCAGTACTGAGGGAGTGCCGCACTGTCAGAGGGTCTGTACTGAGGGAGTGCCGCACTGTCAGAGGGTCAGTAGTGAGGGAGTGCCGCACTGTCAGAGGGTCAGTACTGAGGGAGTGCTGCACTGTCAGAGGGTCAGTACTGAGGGAGTGCCGCACTGTCAGAGGGTCAGTACTGAGGGAGATACAAAGTGCCTGCAAAGGGATATAAATGGATTAAGTAATTGGCTGTAAAAAAAAAAGAAATAAAGTCCCACGATGCAGCCTAAAATTCCCTGAACTCACCCGGTTCGACCTTCCACTCGCTGCCGATGTCTGATACAACAACCGGACCCCGGCCACAAACCCCGACCCAAACCCAAACCACCCCAGTACCTCCCACAGATATTCCCACTCTGCCCTGTCAAAGGCCTCCGCGTCCATCACAACTGTCACCTCCACATTCTGTCATTAACAGACCCCTAACATTAGCCGACAGATGCCTCCGCTTTACAAACCCCGTCTGGTCTTCCCCCTATCACCCCCGGCACACAGCCCTCAATCCGCTAGGCCAAGATTTTCGCCAACGGCTTGTCGTCTACGTTCAGCAATGATATCGGGCGGTCGGACCCAT
>NW_024055500.1:4881436-4903330 GCF_902713615.1 Scyliorhinus canicula
GACTCTGCCACAGACGCACACACGGACTCCGTCACAGACGCACACACGGACTCCGTCACAGACGCACACACGGACTCTGCCACAGACGCACACACGGACTCTGCCACAGACGCACACACGGACTCTGCCACAGACGCACACACGGACTCCGTCACAGATGCACACATGGACTCTGTCAGAGATGCACACATGGACTCTGTCACAGACGCACGCACGGACTCTGCCACAGACGCACACACGGACTCCGTCACAGATGCACACATGGACTCTGTCAGAGATGCACACACGGACTCTGTCACAGACGCACACACGGACTCTGCCACAGACGCACGCACGGACTCTGTCATAGACGCACACACGGACTCTCTCACGGACGCACACACGGACTCCGTCACAGACGCACACACGGACTCTGTCACAGACGCACACACGGACTCTGTCACAGACGCACACACGGACTCTGCCACAGACGCACACACGGACTCTGCCACAGATGCACACACGGACTCTGCCACAGACGCAAACACGGACTCCGTCACAGAAGCACACACGGACTCTGCCACAGATGCACACACGGACTCTGCCACACACGCACACACGGACTCTGCCACAGACGCACACACGGACTCCGTCACAGACGCACACACGGACTCTGCCACAGATGCACACACGGACTCTGCCACAGACGCACACACGGACTCCGTCACAGACGCACACACGGACTCTGCCACAGATGCACACACGGACTCTGCCACACACGCACACACGGACTCTGCCACAGACGCACACACGGACTCCGTCACAGACGCACACACGGACTCTGCCACAGATGCACACACGGACTCTGCCACAGATGCACACACGGACTCTGTCACAGACGCACACACGGACTCTGCCACAGATGCACACACGGACTCTGCCACAGATGCACACACGGACTCTGCCACAGATGCACACACGGACTCTGTCACAGACGCACACACGGACTCTGCCACAGATGCACACACGGACTCTGCCACAGATGCACACACGGACTCTGCCACAGATGCACAGACAGACACATCCACTCGTTGTGGTGTATTAGCCTCCTTACCCAACCTGCTCTGGCTGTCCCCCATCTCTGAGTTCAGTCTGACCCCTGCCTCTGCCTCCTGCAGTGACATTGACGTGTGGATCCCAGAGGTGGACACGATGGAAGTGCCGACTGACTGGTGGGACGAAGAGGCTGATAAATCGCTGCTGATTGGTGTGTTCAAACACGGTGAGTAAGAGCTGCCCCCTCCCCTCCATCGTGGCCACTCAGCCCATCGAGTCTTTGTTTCAGTCATAGAACATAGAACACTACAGCGCAGTACGGGCCCTTCGGCCCTCGATGTTGACGGGATGTGGTTGGGTCAGCGTTTATTGCCCGTCCCCAACCACCCTTCGGAATGTGGTGGTGAGCTAGCTGCCTTGAACCTCCGCAGTCCCTGTCCGCTCCGCCATTCAATGAGATTGTGACTGATCTGATGTGACAATCCTCAACTCCACTTTCCCGCCTTCCCCCCCATAACCCTCGATCCCCTCACTGACTAAACATTTGTCTCTCTCGGCCTTGAACAGACTCAACGACCCGGCCTCTACAGCGCTCTGCGGTAAAGAATTCCACTACCCTCGGAGAGAAGGAATTCCTCCTCATCCTCGTCTGAAATGGGTGACCCCTTACTCTGAGATTGTGCCCTCTGGTCTAAGCTCTCCCACGCGGGGAAACATCCTCTCAGCATTGACCCTGTCAAACCCCCTGAGAATTCGATACGTCTCAATCAGGTCCCCTCTCATTCTTCTAAACTCCACTGAGTAACAGACCCGACCTACTCAACCTCTCCTCAATAGAAAATCCCTCCCTATCCGGGGTCAACCTCCTCTGGACGGCCTCCATCGCCAGTATATCTTCCTTTGGATAAGGGGACCAGAGCTGTTCCCAGTATTCCATGTGGTCATAGAATTTACAGTGCAGAAAAAGACCATTCGGCCCATTGAGTTTGCACCGGCCCTTGGAAAGAGCACCCCACTTAAGCCCACGCCTCCGTTACCTAACCTTTTTGGACACTAAAGGGCAATTTAGCACGGCCAATCCACCTAACCTGCACATCTTTCGGGGACTTGTGGGAGGAAACCGGAGCGCCCGGAGGAAACCCACGCAGACACGGGCAGGATGTGCAGACTCTGCACAGACAGTGACTCAAGCCCGGGAATCGAACCCGGGACCCTGGAGCTGTGAAGCAACTGTACTAACCACTGTGCTACCATGCTGCCCATTGTAACATTTGTTAAGCTCCCAGTTGATGTTATAACTGGACGAGAAGATCCCAGAAGAGAACCGTGTCTCAAAAGACAGTCACCTTTTTTTAAAAAGAGAAGGGAAAGGTGGAGGAACGCTTGCACGTCCTCCCCGTGTCTGCGTGGGTTTCCTCCGGGTGCTCCGGTTTCCTCCCACAGTCCAAAGATGTGCAGGTCAGGTGGATTGGCCATGATAAATTGCCCATCAGTGTCCAAAAATGTGGAGGTTACGTTGCGGGTACAGGGAGGGAGAGTGGGTAGGGTGTTGTCTCGGAGGGACGGTGATGACTCGATGGGCTGAATGGCCTCCTGCACTGTAGGGATTCTGAGAGTCACTGGGTCTCTAATTAGTTTTAGCAAGAAAAACAATTTTAAAGATGGAAACATTGGATTACGATTCAATACACCTCTACTCTCTCTCTCTCTCCTCCCCCCCCCAAAAAAGCTTCACAACTACACACAGATTTTAAGGTTAACATTGATGGAAAAGCACACCTTAAGCCAAAATGCTCCCATTGACACAAAGTTGGGTAGCACTGTTGCTTCACAGCTGCAAGGAGCCGTGTTCGATTCCCGGCTTGGGTCACTGTCTGTGCGGAGTCTGCACGTTCTCCCCGTGTCTGCGTGGGTTTCCTCCGGGTGCTCCGGCTCCCTCCCACAAGTCCCAAAAGACTGTTAGGTGAATTGAATATTCTGGGTTCTCCCTCTGTGTCCCTGAACAGGCGCCGGTGTGTGGCGACTAGGGGCTTCTCACAGTAACTTCATTTCAGAGTTAATGTAAGCCTACTTGTGACAATAATGATTGTTATGATAAGTCCCTTTTCAGCATGCAGATTGGCTGTGGTCAAATACTCACACTCCGCCCTGAATCCAATTTAGTGTCTGTGAATTTCCCCTCCGAAGCCTCACAAATTATTGTCGCATGAGAGTTTCTAAACTCCACTCGCAAAAACACGTTTTGAAATTTACACTCATAATAATAATACTTTCCCTGTCGCAGTTTGCATTCCGAAATCCAGTCCAGGTTTTGCAAATGTCACCTTTCGCGCAAGCTTCCACTCCACGTTTAGCAGTGAATCCACTCCAGTATTTTACACCAGCCCCTTGAAGGGATATTTGTCTAGACTACTGTGCAAACTGCTCACAATTGCTTGAACTCTCGATTCCCAGACTGTATTAAAATGGCATCAGATGTTTGATTTACCTTGGAAGGCTGCTACCCCACCTGGTTACTGCAGTTGAGCCGCGCGGCCAATCTTTTATTCCCTCGACCAATATTCCGCAGACTGGATGATCTGGTCATTGTCACGCTGCCGTGGGAGCTTGCTGTGCTGAATTCGCCTGCTGCTGTTTCCCGCTGGCCTGTGAAACATTGTGGGGGCGCCTGGAAGTGAGGCGACGAGTGGTCGCTTCGTTCTCTTTTATCTGAAACTCGTGGCGCTTGAGTTGAGGCTCAGATGCCCCGTTTGGTACCACTGCATTATCCAGGTTAACTGTCTTCTCCGTCGCACGACAGGCTACGAGAAGTACAACACCATGCGCGCAGACCCTGCACTCTGCTTCCTGGAGCAGGTGGGCCGGCCAGATGAGAAAGCGATTGCCGCAGAACAAAGAGGGACCGACAATTTTGGTGACATTGGCGACAGGTAGGTAGACAACCAGAATCTGTGTCTCCTCGCTGATCGGTAAATCCATTGGTCAGTGATCGTGCCCCGTCGTTGACCACTGAATCTATCATACAGAGTCCAGGTCCACTCCTGTTAAATCCTTCGATCGGAGTTTCGCCCCCCTCGCTGACCGTTAACCATCGATCGGAGTTTCGCTCCCCTCGCTGACCGTCAAAACCATCGATCGAGTTTCTCTCCCCTGGCTGACCGTGAACCATCGATCGGAGTTTCGCTCCCCTCGCTGACCGGTAACTCCATCGATCGGAGGTTCTCTCCCTTCGCTGACCGTTAACCATCGATTGGAGCTTCTCTCCCGTCGCTGACCGTTAACTTCATCGACCGGAGCTTCTCTCCCCTTCGCTGACCGTTAACCATCGATTGGAGCTTCTCTCCCCTCGCTGACCGTTAACCATCTATCGGAGCATCTCTCCCCTCGCTGACCGTTAACTCCATCGATCGGAGTTTCGCTCCCCTCGCTGACCGTTAACTCCATCGATCGGAGTTTCGCTCCCCTCGCTGACCGTTAACCATCGATCGGAGTTTCGCTCCCCTCGCTGACCGTTAACCATCGATCGGAGTTTCGCTCCCCTCGCTGACAGTTAACTCCATCGATCGGAGTTTCGCTCCCCTCGCTGACCGTTAACCATCGATCGGAGTTTCGCTCCCCTCGCTGACCATTAACTCCACCGATCGGAGCTTCTCTCCCCTCGCTGACCGATAACCATCTATCGGAGTTTCGTTCCCCTTGCTGACCGTTAACCATCGATCGGAGTTTCGCTCCCCTCGCTGACCGTTAACTCCATCGATCGGAGTTTCGCTCCCCTCGCTGACCGTTAACTCCATCAATCGGAGTTTCGCTCCCCACGCTGACCGTTAACCATCGATCGGAGCTTCTCGCCCCTCGCTGACCGTTAACTCCATCGATCGGAGCTTCTCTCCCCTCGCTGACCGGTAACTCCATCGATCGGAGTTTCGCTCCCCCTCGCTGACCGTTAACCATCGATCGGAGGTTCTCTCCCCTCGCTGACCGTTAACTCCATCGATCGGAGTTTCGCTCCCCTCGCTGACCGTTAACCATCGATCGGAGGTTCTCTCCCCTCGCTGACCGTTAACCAGCGATTGGAGTTTCTCTCCCCTCGCTGACCGTTAACCATCGATCGGAGTTTCGCTCCCCTCGCTGACCGTTAACCATCGATCGGAGGTTCTCTCCCCTCGCTGACCGTTAACTCCACCGATCGGAGTTTCGCTCCCCTCGCTGACCGTTAACCATCGATCGGAGGTTCTCTCCCCTCGCTGACCGTTAACCATCGATCGGAGTTTCGCTCCCCTCGCTGACTGTTAACCATCGATCGGAGCTTCTCTCCCCTCGCTGACCGTTAACCATCGATCGGAGTTTCGCTCCCCTCGCTGACCGTCAAAACCATCGATCGAGTTTCGCTCCCCTCGCTGACCGTGAACCATCGATCGGAGTTTCGCTCCCCTCGCTGACCGGTAACTCCATCGATCGGAGGTTCTCTCCCGTCGCTGACCGTTAACTTCATCGACCGGAGCTTCTCTCCCCTTCGCTGACCGTTAACCATCGATTGGAGCTTCTCTCCCCTCGCTGACCGTTAACCATCGATCGGAGCATCTCTCCCCTCGCTGACCGTTAACTCCATCGATCGGAGTTTCGCTCCCCTCGCTGACCGTTAACCAGCGATCGGAGTTTCGCTCCCCTCGCTGACAGTTAACTCCACCGATCGGAGCTTCTCTCCCCTCGCTGACCGTTAACCATCGATCGGAGTTTCGCTCCCCTCGCTGACCGTCAAAACCATCGATCGAGTTTCGCTCCCCTCGCTGACCGTGAACCATCGATCGGAGTTTCGCTCCCCTCGCTGACCGGTAACTCCATCGATCGGAGGTTCTCTCCCGTCGCTGACCGTTAACTTCATCGACCGGAGCTTCTCTCCCCTTCGCTGACCGTTAACCATCGATTGGAGCTTCTCTCCCCTCGCTGACCGTTAACCATCGATCGGAGCATCTCTCCCCTCGCTGACCGTTAACTCCATCGATCGGAGTTTCGCTCCCCTCGCTGACCGTTAACCATCGATCGGAGTTTCGCTCCCCTCGCTGACCGTTAACCATCGATCGGAGTTTCGCTCCCCTCGCTGACAGTTAACTCCACCGATCGGAGCTTCTCTCCCCTCGCTGACCGTTAACCATCTATCGGAGTTTCGTTCCCCTTGCTGACCGTTAACCATCGATCGGAGTTTCGCTCCCCTCGCTGACCGTTAACTCCATCGATCGGAGGTTCTCTCCCCTCGCTGACCGTTAACCATCGATCGGAGTTTCGCTCCCCTCGCTGACCGTTAACTCCATCGATCGGAGTTTCGCTCCCCACGCTGACTGTTAACTCCATCGATCGGAGCTTCTCTCCCCTCGCTGACCGGTAACTCCATCGATCGGAGTTTCGCTCCCCTCGCTGACCGTTAACCATCGATCGGAGTTTCGCTCCCCTCGCTGACCGTTAACCATCGATCGGAGTTTCGCTCCCCTCGCTGACCGGTAACTCCATCGATCGGAGTTTCGCTCCCCTCGCTGACCGTTAACCATCGATCGGAGCTTCTCTCCCCTCGCTGACCGTTAACCATCGATCGGAGTTTCGTTCCCCTCGCTGACCGTTAACCATCGATCGGAGTTTCGCTCCCCTCGCTGACCATTAACTCCATCGACCGGAGCTTCGCTCCCCTCGCTGACTGTTAACCATCGATCGGAGCTTCTCTCCCCTCGCTGACCGTTAACCATCGATCGGAGTTTCGCTCCCCTCGCTGACCGGTAACTCCATCGACCGGAGCTTCGCTCCCCTCGCTGACTGTTAACCATCGATCGGAGTTTCGCTCCCCTCGCTGACCGTTAACCATCGATCGGAGTTTTGCTCCCGTCGCTGACTGTTAACCATCGATCGGAGTTTCGCTCCCCTCGCTGACCGTTAACCATCGATCGGAGTTTCGCTCCCCTCGCTGACCGGTAACTCCATCGATCGGAGCTTCTCTCCCCTCGCTTACCGTTAACCATCGATCGGAGTTTCGCTCCCCTCGCTGACCGTTAACTCCATCGACCGGAGCTTCTCTCCCCTCGCTGACTGTTAACCATCGATCGGAGTTTCGCTCCCCTCGCTGACCATTAACTCCATCGATCGGAGTTTCGCTCCCCTCGCTGACTGTTAACCATCGATCGGAGTTTCGTTCCCCTCGCTGACCGTTAACTTCATCGACCGGAGCTTCTCTCCCCTTCGCTGACCATTATCTCCATCGATCGGAGTTTTGCTCCCCTCGCTGACTGTTAACCATCGATCGGAGCTTCTCTCCCCTCGCTGACCGTTAACCATCGATCGGAGTTTCGCTCCCCTCGCTGACCGGTAACTCCATCGATCGGAGGTTCTCTCCCCTCGCTGACCGTTAACCATCGATCGGAGTTTTGCTCCCCTCGCTGACCGTTAACCATCTATCGGAGTTTCGCTCCCCTCGCTGACCGGTAACTCCATCGATCGGAGTTTCGCTCCCCTCGCTGACCGTTAACCATCGATCGGAGTTTCGCTCCTCTCGCTGACCGGTAACTCCATCGATCGGAGCTTCTCTCCCCTCGCTGACCGTTAACCATCGACCGGAGCTTCTCTCCCCTCGCTGACTGTTAACCATCGATCGGAGTTTCGCTCCCCTCGCTGACCATTAACTCCATCGATCGGAGTTTCGCTCCCCTCGCTGACTGTTAACCATCGATCGGAGTTTTGCTCCCCTCGCTGACCGTTAACCATCGATCGGAGCATCTCTCCCCTCGCTGACCGTTAACCAGCGATCGGAGGTTCTCTCCCCTCGCTGACCGTTAACCATCGATCGGAGTTTCGCTCCCCTCGCTGACCGTTAACCATCGATCGGAGTTTCGCTGCCCTCGCTGACCGTTAACTCCATCGATCGGAACTTCTTTCCCCTCGCTGACCGTTAACCATCGATCAGAGTTTCGCTCCCCTCGCTGACCGTTAACCATCGATCGGAGTTTCGCTCCCCTCGCTGACCGTTAACTCCATCGATAGGAGCTTCTCTCCCCTCGCTGACCGTTAACTTCATCGACCGGAGGTTCTCTCCCCTCGCTGACCGTTAACTCCATCGATCGGAGCTTCTCTCCCCTCGCTGACCATTAACCATCGATCGGAGTTTCGCTCCCCACGCTGACCGTTAACCATCGATCGGAGCTTCTCGCCCCTCGCTGACCGTTAACTCCATCAATCGGAGCTTCTCTCCCCTCGCTGACCGTTAACTCCATCAATCGGAGCTTCTCTCCCCTCGCTGACCATTAACCATCGATCGGAGCTTCTCTCCCCTCGCTGACCATTAACTCCATCGATCGGAGTTTCGCTCCCCTCGCTGACCGTTAAGCCCTTCGATCGGAGTTTCTTTCCCCTTGCTGACCGTTAACTCCATCGACCGGAGATTCTCTCCCCTCACTGACCTTTACCTCCATCGATCGGAGTTTCTTTCCCCTTGCCGACTGTCAAATGCATCGGTCGGAGTGTGGTTCCACTCAGAGACCCTGTCCCATGACCCCATCACCTCTCCCAATCACGTTAGGAGTTCGTACAGGAACCCATTGAACCTGTTAAACAGTTTTGTGGTATCTCTTCCAGTGGAGAGTTCGACAGGGATATGGAGGATCCAGAGTATAAGCCTCTCATCCTGGGACGAGATCAACGTGACGAAGACGTGAGTGATCACCTCAATATTCCCAAGACTTCCAGAAGTTGCGGTTCAGGCATTATCTGGGTACACAATAGGAAATGGTTCACAGATATCTCCCTGAGATGGAGAAAGGACTGAGAGACACCAGTCAGTGTACAGATATCTCCCTGAGATGGAGAAAGGACTGAGAGACACCAGTCAGTGTACAGATATCTCCCTGAGAGAGAGAGGGGACTGAGAGACACCAGTCAGTGTACAGATATCTCCCTGAGAGAGAGAGGGGACTGAGAGACACCAGTCAGTGTACAGATATCTCCCTGAGAGAGAGAGGGGACTGAGAGACACCAGTCAGTGTACAGATATCTCCCTGAGAGAGAGAGGGGGGACTGAGAGACACCAGTCAGTGTACAGATATCTCCCTGAGAGAGAGGGGACTGAGAGACACCAGTCAGTGTACAGATATCTCCCTGAGAGAGAGAGGACTGAGAGACACCAGTCAGTGTACAGATATCTCCCTGAGAGAGAGAGGACTGAGAGACACCAGTCAGTGTACAGATATCTCTCTGAGAGAGAGGGGGGACTGAGAGACACCAGTCAGTGTACAGATATCTCCCTGAGATGGAGAAAGGACTGAGAGACACCAGTCAGTGTACAGATATCTCCCTGAGATGGAGAAAGGACTGAGAGACACCAGTCAGTGTACAGATATCTCCCTGAGAGAGAGGGGACTGAGAGACACCAGTCAGTGTACAGATATCTCCCTGAGAGAGAGGGGACTGAGAGACACCAGTCAGTGTACAGATATCTCCCTGAGAGAGAGAGGGGACTGAGAGACACCAGTCAGTGTACAGATATCTCCCTGAGAGAGAGAGGGGACTGAGACACACCAGTCAGTGTACAGATATCTCCCTGAGAGAGAGGGGACTGAGAGACACCAGTCAGTGTACAGATATCTCCCTGAGAGAGAGAGGGGACTGAGAGACACCAGTCAGTGTACAGATATCTCCCTGAGAGAGAGAGGGGACTGAGAGACACCAGTCAGTGTACAGATATCTCCCTGAGAGAGAGAGGGGACTGAGAGACACCAGTCAGTGTACAGATATCTCCCTGAGAGAGAGAGGGGGGACTGAGAGACACCAGTCAGTGTACAGATATCTCCCTGAGAGAGAGGGGACTGAGAGACACCAGTCAGTGTACAGATATCTCCCTGAGAGAGAGAGGGACTGAGAGACACCAGTCAGTGTACAGATATCTCCCTGAGAGAGAGAGGACTGAGACACCAGTCAGTGTACAGATATCTCTCTGAGAGAGAGGGGGGACTGAGAGACACCAGTCAGTGTACAGATATCTCCCTGAGAGAGAGATGGGACTGAGAGACACCAGTCAGTGTACAGATACCTCCCTGGGAGAGAGAGGGGGCTGAGAGACACCAGTCAGTGTACAGATATCTCCCTGAGAGAGAGGGGACTGAGAGACACCAGTCAGTGTACAGATACCTCCCTGAGAGGGAGAGAGGACTGAGAGACATCAGTCAGTGTACAGATATCTCCCTGAGAGAGAGGGGACTGAGAGACACCAGTCAATGTACTGATACCTCCCTGAGAGAGAGGGGACTGAGAGACACCAATCAGTGTACAGATATCTCCCTGAGAGAGAGGGGGAGGGGACTGAGAGACACCAGTCTGTGTACAGATATCTCCCTGAGAGAGAGGGGGGACTGAGAGACACCAGTCAGTGTACAGATATCTCCCTGAGAGAGAGAGGGGACTGAGAGACACCAGTCAGTGTACAGATATCTCCCTGAGAGAGCGAGGGGACTGAGACACACCAGTCAGTGTACAGATATCTCCCTGAGAGAGAGGACTGAGAGACACCAGTCAGTGTACAGATACCTCCCTGAGAGAGAGGGGACTGAGAGACACCAGTCAGTGTACAGATATCTCCCTGAGAGAGAGGGAACTGAGAGACGCCAGTCAGTGTACAGATATCTCCCTGAGAGAGGGGACTGAGAGACACCAGTCAGTGCACAGATATCTCCCTGAGAGAGAGGGGACTGAGAGACACCAGTCAGTGTACAGATATCTCCCTGAGAGAGTGGGGACTGAGACACCAGTCAGTGTACAGATATCTCCCTGAGAGAGAGGGGGGACTGAGAGACACCAGTCAGTGTACAGATATCTCCCTGAGAGAGAGAGGGGGGCTGAGAGACACCAGTCAGTGTACAGATATCTCCCTGAGAGAGAGGGGGGACTGAGAGACACCAGTCAGTGTACAGATATCTCCCTGAGAGAGAGAGGGAACTGAGAGACACCAGTCAGTGTACAGATATCTCCCTGAGAGAGAGGGGGGACTGAGAGACACCAGTCAGTGTACAGATATCTCCCTGAGAGAGAGGGGACTGAGAGACACCAGTCAGTGTACAGATATCTCCCTGAGAGAGAGGGGACTGAGAGACACCAGTCAGTGTACAGATATCTCCCTGAGAGAGAGAGGGGGGGGGGGGGGGAACTGAGAGACACCAGCCAGTGTACAGATATCTCCCTGAGAGAGAGGGGGGGGGGGGGACTGAGAGACACCAGTCAGTGTACAGATATCTCCCTGAGAGAGAGGACTGAGAGACACCAGTCAGTGTACAGATATCTCCCTGAGAGAGAGGGGACTGAGAGACACCAGTCAGTGTACAGATATCTCCCTGAGAGAGAGGGGACTGAGAGACACCAGTCAGTGTACAGATATCTCCCTGAGAGAGAGGGGGGACTGAGAGACACCAGTCAGTGTACAGATATCTCCCTGAGAGAGAGGGGGACTGAGAGACACCAGTCAGTGTACAGATATCTCCCTGAGAGAGAGGGGACTGAGAGACACCAGTCAGTGTACAGATATCTCCCTGAGAGAGAGAGGGGACTGAGAGACACCAACCAGTGTACAGATATCTCCCTGAGGGGGTGGGGTCCGCGAGTCTGGGTTGAATCGGTGTGGGAGGCCCTGTTGCTGGGTTTTGCCCACTGAGGGTGGGGCGGTGAGGTCCCCAATCCCCGTGTTTGCCAGTGATGAGTTGCCATGCTAATACCGATGTACCAGGCAGCGTCCTGTGACCCGGCTCTGGGTACGTGTGAGTTAAATCTCACCTTCTCGACACCGTGTGTGGAGACCTGAGGCATAACACTGGGGTTTGGAAAATCAGCTGGACACGTATCACCATCGTAAAGATGTGGAGATGCCGGCGTTGGACTGGGGTGAGCACAGTAAGAAGTCTTACAACACCAGGTTAAAGTCCAACAGGTTTGTTTCGAATCACTAGCTTTCGGAGCACTGCTCCTTCCTCAGGTGAATGAAGAGATGGGTTCCAGAAACACATATATAGACAAAGTCAAAGATACAAGACGATACTTTGAATGCGAGTCTTTGCAGGTAATTAAGTCTTTACAGGTCCAGACGGAGCGACTGGAGAGAGGGGTAACCCCAGGTTAAAGAGGTGTGAATTGTCTCAAGCCAGGACAGTTGGTAGGATTTCGCAAGTCCAGGCCAGATGGTGGGGGGGTGAATGTAATGCAACATGAATCCCAGGTCCCGGTTGAGGCCGTACTCATGTGTGCGGAACTTGGCTAAAAGTTTCTGCTGGGCGATTCTGCATTGTCGCGCGTCCTGAAGGCCGCCTTGGAGAACGCTTACCCGGAGATCAGAGGCTGAATGCCCCTTGACTGCTGAAGTGTTCCCCGACTGGAAGGGAACATTCCTGCCTGGCGATTGTTGCGCAGAAACTGATAGCTAAGTTCCGTACATGAGTACGGCTCAACCGGGACCTGGGATTCATGTTGCATTACATTCACCCCCCCACCATCTGGCCTGGACTTGCGAAATCCTACCAACTGTCCTGGCTTGAGACAATTCACACCTCTTTAACCCGGGGTTACCCCTCTCTCCAGTCGCTCCGTCTGGACCTGTAAAGACTTAATTACCTGCAAAGACTCGCATTCAAAGTATCATCTTGCTTCTTTGACTTTGTCTATATATGTGTTTGTGGAGCCCATCTCTTCATTCACCTGAGGAAGGAGCTGTGCTCCGAAAGCTAGTGATTCGAAACAAACCTGTTGGACTTTTACCTGGTGTTGTAAGGCTTCTTAATGTGCTCCCCGGGTTAGTCAGTCAGTCAAACCCAGACTGAAAGTGGGCGTCACAGTCTCTCCCGGGAGGCGAACTCGAGGCTGCGATATGAGACCCGTCTGGGTTTGTGTGTTCAGATGGATCTTTGTTTTGTGTTCAGGGAGATGTCATGGCGCTCGATGAGGATATCTCTGTGGATGGTGATGGTGAGATGCGAAAAGAAGTCTTAATGGGTGAGTGTATTCAGTTTTACTGTCACGCTCTCTCCCCATAGCCCTGTATCAATCCCAAACTAATCCCACTGCCCCACTCTCTACCCATAGCCCTGTATCAATCCCAAACTAATCCCACTGCCCCTCTCTCTCCCCATAGCCCTGTATCAATCCCCAAACTAACGCCACTGCCCACTCTCCCCATAGCCCTGTGTCAATCCCAAACTAATCCCACTGCCCCATTCCCCATAGCTCTGTATCAATCCCCAAACTAATCCTACTGCCCCACTCTCTCCCCATAGCCCTGTATCAATCCCCAAACTAATCCCACTGCCCCACTCTCCCCATAGCTCTGTATCAATCCCCAAACTAATCCCACTGCCCCCGCTCTTCCCATAGCCCTGTATCAATCCCAAACTAATCCCACTGCCCCGCTCTTCCCATAGCCCTGTATCAATCCCAAACTAATCTCACTGCCCCACTCTCTCCCCATAGCCCTGTATCAATCCCAAACTAATCCCACTGCCCCACTCTCTACCCATAGCCCTGTATCAATCCCAAACTAATCCCACTGTCCCGCTCCTCCCATAGCCCTGTATCAATCCCCAAACTAATCCACTGCCCCACTCTCTCCCCATAGCCCTGTATCAATCCCCAAACTAATCCCACTGCCCCTCTCTCTCCCCATAGCACTGTATCAATCCCCAAACTAATCCCACTGCCCCTCTCTCTCCCCATAGCCCTGTATCAATCCCCAAACTAACACCACTGCCCACTCTCCCCATAGCCCTGTATCAATCCCCAAACTAATCCCACTCTCCCCATAGCCCTGTGTCAATCCCAAACTAATCCCACTGCCCCATTCCCCATAGCTCTGTATCAATCCCCAAACTAATCCTACTGCCCCACTCCCTCCCCAAACTAATCCCACTGCCCCGCTCTTCCCATAGCCCTGTATCAATCCCAAACTAATCCCACTGCCCCGCTCTTCCCATAGCCCTGTATCAATCCCAAACTAATCCCACAACCCCACTCTCTCCCCATAGCCCTGTATAATCCCAAACTAATCCCACTGCCCCACTCTCTCCCCATAGCCCTGTATCAATCCCCAAACTAATCCCACTGCCCCACTCTCCCCATAGCTCTGTATCAATCCCAAACTAATCCCACTGCCCCACTCTCTCCCCATAGCCCTGTATCAATCCCAAACTAATCCCACTGCCCCACTCTCTCCCCATAGCCCTGCATCAATCCCCAAACTAATCCCACTGCCCCGCTTTCTCCATAGCCCTGTATCAATCCCCAAACTAATCCCACTGCCCCGCTCTCTCCATAGCCCTGTATCAATCCCCAAACTAATCCCACTGCCCCGCTCTCTCCCCATAGCCCTGTATCAATCCCCAAACTAATCCCACTGCCCCACTCTCTCCCCATAGCCCTGTATCAATCCCCAAACTAATCCCACTGCCTCACTCTCTCTCCATAGCCCTGTATCAATCCCAAACTAATCTCACTGCCCCACTCTCTCCCCATAGCCCTGTATCAATCCCCAAACTAATCCCACTGCCCCACTCTCTCCCCATAGCCCTGTATCAATCCCCAAACTAATCCCACTGCCTCACTCTCTCTCCATAGCCCTGTATCAATCCCAAACTAATCTCACTGCCCCACTCTCTCCCCATAGCCCTGTATCAATCCCCAAACTAATCCCACTGCCCCACTCTCTCCCCATCGCCCTGTATCAATCCCCAAACTAATCCCACTGCCTCACTCTCTCTCCATAGCCCTGTATCAATCCAAACTAATCTCACTGCCCCACTCTCTCCCCATAGCCCTGTATCAATCCCCAAACTAATCCCACTGCCCCGCTCTCTCCCCATAGCCCTGTATCAATCCCCAAACTAATCCCACTGCCCACTCTCTCCCCATAGCCCTGTATCAATCCCAAACTAATCCCACTGCCCGCTCTCTCCCCATATCCCTGTATCAATCCCAAACTAATCCCACTGCCCTTCTCTCTCCCCATAGCCCTGTATCAATCCCAAACTAATCCCACTGCCCTTCTCTCTCCCCATAGCCCTGTATCAATCACCAAACTAATCCCACTGCCCCACACTCTCCCCATAGCCCTGTATCAATCCCAAACTAATCCCACTGCCCCACTCTCTCCCCATAGCCCTGTATCAATCCCCAAACTAATCCAACTGCCCTGCTCTCTTCCCATAGCCCTGTATCAATCCCCAAACTAATCCCACTGCCCCACTCTCTCCCCATAGCCCTGTATCAATCCCAAACTAATCTCACTGCCCCACTCTGTCCCCATAGCCCTGTATCAATCACCAAACTAACCCCACTGCCCCACTCTCTCCCCATAGCCCTGTATCAATCACCAAACTAATCCCACTGACCCACTCTCTCCCCATAGCCCTGTATCAATCCCCAAACTAATCCCACTGCCCCCATCTCTCTCGCTCCATCCCACCAGGTATGGGCCTGCACAACCGACCTCGCTACTGGCCAACGTCCTCGGTGCTGACCGCTCGCCTCCGAAGGCTGGTCACGGCGTACCAGCGCACCTACAAGCAGGAACAGCAGAAGGTCGAGGCGGCGGAGAAGGGAGACCGCAGGCGGCGACGCTGCGAGGCTGCGTTCAAGCTGAAAGAAATCGCAAGGCGAGAAAAGCGTCAAAAGTAAGGGCGTGGGAGGGGTGGGTGGGGGGGGTGTCGGTGGTGGCGATGCCGACGTGGTGGCGAGTCCACGGACAGACGGTGTGGCTCAGAACCCCACCCTGCCCCCACCACCACGGTGCCGCATGTGGGAGGGTGAGTGGGGAGCTGGCCGATAACGTGAAGCGGTGCTTGGACTCGTGGTGTCATCCTCCCCTGCCCTGACCCCCCCCCTGCTCCGCTGACCCCCTGGGGGGGCAGGGGGGGGTGAGGGGGGGTAGGTAGAACCCCCTGATGTTTCACCCCCCCACCCCACAATTTCCACCTGACGTTTGACGGATGAACCTCTTGTTTTCCCCCCCAACAGGTGGACAGGCCGGGAGGAATCGGACTTTTACAGGGTGGTGTCGACCTTTGGCGTGGAATTTGACCCCCAAAACCGGTTGTACCAGTGGGGAAGATTCCGTGCCATCGCCCGGCTGGAGAGGAAATCGGACGAGATGCTCACCAAGTACTTCCAGATGTTTATGGCCATGTGTCGCCGGGTGTGCGGGCTGCCCTTGGAGGAAGGAGAAGGTACGAAGGGCGGGGGCACGGCTGCAATCCTTAATCCTTTCTTCAGATCGGAGAGCCTTGGAGGGGCTTTCCCACCGCTGACCTCTCTCTTAGCCCGCACCCTGGCCCTCCCTCCCTCTGCGTCTTGTCGCTCTCTCCCTCCCTCTGCTCCTTATCGCTCTCTCCCTCTCTCTGCGTCTTGTCGCTCTCTCCCTCCCTCTGCGTCTTGTCGCTCTCT
Source organism: Scyliorhinus canicula (assembly GCF_902713615.1). Lineage (NCBI taxonomy): Eukaryota > Metazoa > Chordata > Chondrichthyes > Carcharhiniformes > Scyliorhinidae > Scyliorhinus > Scyliorhinus canicula. The sequence continues at coordinate 4,897,910 of NW_024055500.1, forward strand.
CCCTCCCTCTGCGTCTTGTCGCTCTCTCCCTCCCTCTGCGTCTTGTCGCTCTCTCCCTCCCTCTGCGCCTTGTCGCTCTCTCCCTCCCTCTGCTCCTTATCGCTCTCTCCCTCCCTCTGCGTCTTGTCGCTCTCTCCCTCCCTCTGCGTCTTGTAGCTCTCTCCCTCCCTCTGCGTCTTGTAGCTCTCCCTCCCTCTGCGTCTTGTCGCTCTCCCCCTCCCTCTGTGTCTTGTCGCTCTCTCCCTCCCTCTGCGTCTTGTCGCTCTCTCCCTCCCTCTGCTCCTTATCGCTCTCTCCCTCCCTCTGCGTCTTGTTGCTCTCCCCCTCCCTCTGCGTCTTGTAGCTCTCCCTCCCTCTGCGTCTTGTCGCTCTCCCCCTCCCTCTGCGTCTTGTAGCTCTCCCTCCCTCTGCGTCTTGTCGCTCTCTCCCTCTGCTTCTTGTCGCTCTCTCCCTCCCTCTGCGTCTTGTCGCTCTCTCCCTCCCTCTGCGTCTTGTCGCTCTCTCCCTCCCTCTGCGTCTTGTTGCTCTCTCCCTCTCTCTGCTTCTTTTCGCTCTCTCCCTCCCTCTGTGTCTTGTCGCTCCCTCCCTCCCTCTGCGTCTTGTCGCTCTCTCCCTCCCTCTGCGTCTTGTCGCTCTCTCCCTCCCTCTGCGTCTTGTCGCTCTCTCCCTCCCTCTGCGTCTTGTCGCTCTCTCCCTCCCTCTGCGTCTTGTCGCTCTCTCCCTCCCTCTGCTTCTTGTCGCTCTCTCTCCCTCCCTCTGCCGCTCTCTCCCTCCCTCTGCCGCTCTCTCCCTCCCTCTGCCGCTCTCTCCCTCCCTCTGCCGCTCTCTCCCTCCCTCTGCCGCTCTCTCCCTCCCTCTGCCGCTCTCTCCCTCCCTCTGCGTTTTGTTGCGCCCCCTCCCTCTGCGTCTTGTCACTCTCTCCCTCCCTCTGCGTCTTGTCGCTCTCGCCATCCCTCTGCGTCTTGTCGCTCTCTCCCTCCCTCTGCGTCTTGTCGCTCTCTCCCTCCTCCCTCTGCGTCTTGTCGCTCTCTCCCTCCCTCTGCGTCTTGTCTCTCTCTCCCTCCCTCTGCGTCTTGTCGCTCTCTCTCCCTCCCTCTGCGTCTTGTCGCTCTCTCCCTCCCTCTGCATCTTGTCGCTCTCTCCCTCCCTCTGCGTCTTGTCGCTCTCTCCCTCTCTCTGCGTCTTGTCGCTCTCTCCCTCAGTCTGCGGCGTCGCTTTCGCCCTTCCTCTCTCTGCTTCTTGTCGCTCTCTCCCTCTGCGTCTTGTCGCTCTCTCCCTCCCTCTGCGCCTTCCGCAGGTGCCCTCCCTCGCCCGCCCTCCCTCTGCGTCTTGTGACTATTGCCATCCCATCTCCGCCTTGCTTTCTGCAGAGTATCCGGACATGAGTATGCTGGTGAAGCAGGTGACTGAGGAACGGGCCACGCGGACCTTGTACCGGATTGAGCTGCTTCGGAAGGTCAGAGAGCAGATCCTGAGCCACCCACAGCTGGAGGAACACCTGCGGCTGTGTCAACCTTCGCCAGAGTTGCCAGAATGGTGGGAGAGTGGACGCCACGACCTGGAGCTGCTGACCGGCGCTGCCCGGCACGGCGTGAGCCGTACCGACTGCCACCTGATGAACGATCCCGATCTTTCCTTCCGCACCTGCCGTCTGAATTACCTCCAGAGCCATCACCCCGGCTCCCGGAGCTCGACCCCTCTTCTACCCCAGTACCAGACCGCAAGGACTGCCTCGCCCCTGCCCCTCGCCTTCCCCTTACCATCCAAGCCCCCGGAGAGGAGCCCAGCTTGTGTGGACCATCGGGGTTTGGGGGAGGACTTTGGCAGCCCAGCCGGCTTGGGTTCCCGCGTGGAGCTGTGCCCGGCGGATTACCGGCACCGGCACAGTCCCTTCGAGCCCCGCTCACTGGCGGAGAAGCGGCTCCCCCAGCCAGCGGCAGAGGACTGGGGCAAGGAGTCCGACTCCGAATCGGACAAGTCCTCCTCCCCGGATGCTTCCCCCAGCCTGTCGGAGGTCAGCGATGACGAGAAGGATCCGGACGACAAGCCAGGCTGTGAGTATGCATGGCGTGGGCAGATGCCACCTGCTAGGCCGAGGGGGGGGGGGGGGGGGGGCTGCCCTCTCTCAGGCCCGGGTGGGGCGGGGGGGTGCTCCTAGACAGCCATGTGTGCAGAAGGTGTCATCAGCTGCAGAGACTTGAGCTACAGGAACTGGAGCGGCGGCTGGAGTCACTCTGGCCTCTCCACAGGAGCTGTGTGTGGGTAGGGTGCCCCCTCCCCTTGGGGTGGTGGGAGCGGGGGTGAGGGTGGGTGGCGGGGGGGGGGGGGGGGGGGGGGGGGGGGGGGGTAAGAAAACCAATGAGTGACTGGGTGCGCCGCACAGGGTGTTTGGCAGTTCATAAAATGTAGGAGCAGAATTGGGCCATCGAGTGTGAAAGATGTATCTGTGAGTGCGAGGAGTGCAGCGCACGGGCAGACGGCACAGATCCAGCTCGATAATCCTCGCGATGACAGACACGTGGCTCAACAGAGGACAGAAACAGCAGCTCAGCATCCCTGGCGTTTCCGGGATAGAAGGGGGATGTAAAATGTGGCGATAGAGCAATATTGTTTAAAGAAGCGATTATAGCCGTGAAGGGGGGGTGGTGATGAACATCTGAAACAGGAGTTGGACGAGGCCATTCGGCCCCGCCAGCCCACTCCCGCCATTCAATAACTGGCAGCAGGTAACCAGTGGTGCACAACAGTGTTGCGGCCTCAATTACTCATGCTGTTCGTTAACAACCTGGATGACGGCAGAGGAAGTCACATTGCCAAAATTGGGTGGCCTTACAGACAGAGTCGATGGCAGCTTAAAACGACAAAGGGAAATTGACGGACGAAGTACAAAAGGTGAAGTCACACGGGATCAGGGGTGAACTGGCAAGGTGGATACAGAACTGGCTCGGTCATAGAAGGCAGAGAGTAGCAATGGAAGGATGCTTTCTGATTGGAGGGCTGTGACTAGTGATGTTCCGCAGGGATCAGTGCTGGGACCTTTGCTGTTCATTGTATATATAAATGATTTGGAGGAAAATGTAACTGGTCTGATTAGTAAGTTTGCAGACGACACAAAGGTTGGTGGAATTGCGGATAGCGATGAGGGCTGTCAGAGGATACAGCAGGATTTAGATCGTTTGGAGACTTGGGCGGAGAGACGGCAGATGGAGTTTAATCTGGACAAATGAGAACCCTCAAGAGTATTGACAGTCAGAGAGATCCAGGTGTACAGGTCCACAGGTCACTGAAAGGGGCAACACAGGCGGCGAAGGTAGTCAAGAAGGCATACGGCATGCTTGCCTTCATTGGCCGGGGCATTGAGTATAAGAATTGGCAAATCATGTTGCAGCTGTATAGAACCTTATTTAGGCCACACTTGGAGTATAGTGTTCAATTCTGGTCGCCACACTACCAGAAGGATGTGGAGGCTTTAGAAAGGGTGCAGAAGAGATTTACCAGGATGTTGCCTGGTATGGAGGGCATTAGCTATGAGGAGAGGTTGAATAAACTCGGTTTGTTCTCACTGGAACGACGGAGGTTGAGGGGCGACCTGATAGAGGTCTACAAAATTAGAGGGGCATAGACAGAGTGGATCATCAGAGGCTTTTTCCCAGGGTAGAGGGGTCAATTACCAGGGGGCATAGGTTTAAGGTGCGAGGGGCAAGGTTTAGAGGAGATGTACGAGGCAAGGTTTTTACACAGAGGGTAGTGGGTGCCTGGAACTCGCTGCCGGAGGAGGTGGTGGAAGCCGGGACGATAGTGACGTTTAAGGGGCATCTTAACAATACATGAATAGGATGGGAATAGAGGGATACGGACCCAGGAAGTGTAGAAGATTTTAGTTTAGACGGGCAGAATGGTCAGCACGGGCATGGAGGGCCGAAGGGCCTGTTCCTGTGCTGTACTTTTCTTTGTTCTTTGAGGTGAACGGACAAAACCGTGGCAGAGGGATTTCGATGTGATCAGTGGGAGGTTGCCCATTTTGCACCAAAACTGGATCAAGCAGAGCACACTCTAAATGGTAGGAAGCTGAATTCACTGGGTACGGGGGCCAGGGGCCGAGATCTTTAAAATGCCAGGAACAAGTGCAGGGAATAATCAGAAAGGCTAATGGAATACAAGTCTTTATATTTTATGGATTGGAGTATCGAGACCCAGGGGTTATGGTGCAGCTATCCAGGACCCTGGCTAGACCCCACTCGGAGTCACTTTGAGCAGCTCTGGCCACCACACCGTATGAAGGATATTTTGGGCTTGGAGGGAGTGCAGTGTAGGTTTACAATAATGATACCTGGATTACAGAGGCTGAGCTACGAGGAGAGATTACTCAAATTAGCCCTGTTTTCGCTCAAATTTAGAAAGTTAAGGGGTGATATGATTGCGGATAGCGATGAGGACTGTCAGAGGATACAGCAGGATTTAGATCGTTTGGAGACTTGGGCGGAGAGATGGCAGATGGAGTTTAATCCGGACTAATGTCGGGTGATGCATTTTGGAAGGTCTAATGCAGGTAGGGAATATACAGTGAATGGTAGAACCTTCAAGAGTATTGATAGTCAGAGAGATCCAGGTGTACAGGTCCACAGGTCACTGAAAGGGGCAACACAGGTGGAGAAGGTAGTCAAGAAGGCATACGGCATGCTTGCCTTCATTGGCCGGGTAACTTCATTGACAGGGAAAGACAGGGCAGATGAAGATAAACTATTCCCACTGGCTGGAGAGTCTAAAACCCGGGGGCAGAGTCTAAAAATTAGGGCCAGACCGTTCAGGAGAGAGGTTAGGAAGAGGTTGGGTGGTTAAGGTTTGGAGCTCTCTCCCACACACAGCAGGTGAAGCAACAACAGTTAATTTTAAATCGGAGATAGATGTTTGTCTTAAAGGAATAACAGGAAGACAGAGTACTGGGCTAATGGTAAGATTCTTGGTAGTGTGGATGAGCAGAGGGATCTCGGTGTCCATGTACATAGATCCCTGAAAGTTGCCACCCAGGTTGAGAGGGTTGTTCAGAAGGCGTACGGTGTGTTAGCTTTTATTGGTAGAGGGATTGAGTTTCGGAGCCATGAGGTCATGTTGCAGTTGTACAAAACTCTAGTACGGCCGCATTTGGAGTATTGCGTGCAGTTCTGGTCGCCTCATTATAGGAAGGATGTGGAAGCTTTGGAACGGGTGCAGAGGAGATTTACCAGGATATTGCCTGGTATGGAGGGGAGATCATATGAGGAAAGGCTGATGGGCTTGAGGCTATTTTCGTTAGAGAGAAGAAGGTTAAGAGGTGACTTAATTGAGGCATACAAAATGATCAGAGGGTTAGATAGGGTGGACAGTGAGAGCCTTTTTCCTCGGATGGTGATGCCCAGCACGAAGGGACATAGCTTTAAATTG